>NC_069502.1:262546254-262783725 GCF_027579735.1 Bombina bombina
GCTCTCTCTTTCTCTCTCCCCCTCTCTTTTGCTCTCTTTCTTTCTCTCACCTCTCTTTTGCTCTCTTTCTTTCTCTCTTTCACATTTCTTTTGCTCTCTTTCTCCCCCCTCTTTTTGTCCCTCTCTTCCCTCTTTTGCTCTCTCTCTCTCCTCTCTTTTGCTCTCTCTCCCTCCTCTCTTTTGCTCTCTCTCCCTCCTCTCTTTTGCTCTCTCTCCCTCCTCTCTTTTGATCTCTCTCCCTCCTCTCTTTTGATCTCTCTCCCTCTCTTTTTCTTTCTCTCCCCCTCTCTTTTGCTCTCCCCCCCTCCTCTCTTTTGCTCGCTCCTCCCTCTCTTTAGCTCTCTCTCCCCCTCTCTTTTGCTCTCTCTCCCCCCTCTCTTTTGCTCTCTCTCCCCCCTCTCTTTTGCTCTCTCTCCCCCCTCTCTTTTGCTCTCTCTCCCCCTCTCTTTTGCTCTCTCTTCCCCTCTCTTTTGCTCTCTCTTCCCTCTCTAGCTCTTTCTCCCCTCCTTTCTTTCTCTTTCTCCTCTTTCTTGTGCTCTCTCTCCCCCCTCTCTTTTGCTCTCTTTCTCTCTCTCTCCTTCTCTTTTGCTCTCTTTCTCTCTCTCCCCCTCTCTTTTGCTCTTTCCCCCCTCTCTTTTGCTCTCTCCCCCCTCTCTTTTGCTCTCTCCCTCTCTTTTGCTCTCTCCCCCCTCTTTTGTGCTCTCAGACCATGCCCACTACCGACTGACCACACTCACTTGCCCCGCCCATGTCGGTCACGCCCACCACGGCATTCCCGTTGACCCTGTCCCTCGTCACACCCGCTCCGCTGGACCACGCCCATGACACGCCTTCGCAACTGCCGCTTTCGTCTGCTCTGCTGTCTGATGTTGATCCTAAAGGCCAGGTATGTTTGTCCCTGTGCAGTCTCTACTGCGCATGACTGCATCTGACAAACATACCTGGCCTTTTATTATATAGGATATATATATATATATATATATATATTTAATAGAAGTGAAAGCACTAACAGTTATTGCATGTATGTGTGCATATATATGTATAATCAAACAACACAAAAGCCTACTAGCACAGATATGCTGGTCAGGTAGGGGTACATGAGATAACAGATATCCACACTGCTGGTCCCAAAACAAACAAACTCAAAGTCTAATGTATCCACCAATCGTACATGACAGGCAAAAAGCGCCTTACCCCACTCCAAATGCAAGATGTCCGGTCCTAGGGTGCTGTGTATAGCGGGTACACTCAGCCCAATCTGCTGGCACACCAGCACTGAGTACTCACAAGAACGCTGAGAACTCCTTCTCTCTGCTCGCATTCCAACCGGCACCCTCTTCAGACGTCAAAGGGGGTATGTATAGCCTGCTTCACCGTGATTGGTCCAGCTTCAGGTCAGCTCCTACCTAGAAACCGCAGGGAGCTTACGGGTAGAGTATTCACTAGCTGTGCTACACGTATATGTAGGTCAATCCACATTAGCACAATAACAATAACACAATAATAGCGAAACGGAGCACCAGCTAGGAAAGTAAATTATGCTTTTTGGGACCCAAAAAACATAATAAGAGTGCTGATTCATTTAGATGGTCCTGCATAGAAAAGATCTTGCCCCCACGCAGGGGAGGAGACAGAGAGAAACTATTGGCAAAACAAGAGGTCTTCTGGATATTCAAATTGAAAACCAGATGCCCAGAAGCGCTTAATTCCGACTACGACGCAATAGTTTCTTGTCTGTGCCCTCTTTAGGCCTCTAAGATTTACCATTAGAAAGTATATATAGAGGTGTTTTGCTATTAACCACTTCCACTAACTCATTAATTCATGTTTACTAACACTAAAATCTTCCAAATGTTGTTATATTTATTTTGTGAATCTCCATGCCTTCTGTGTTTGAATTTTGTTTTTGCTATGTAATAAGCTACTTTGAGCGTGTATGGTGTGTAATTTTGTTCCTTCATGTATAATCCCTAATCTCATTCTTGATAATTTATTGCGCTGTGATAATCACTGTTGTGTGCTCCTCTTGAGATCATTTTGACTGTCTTGAAGTTGATATAGGCATATCATGAATTTAACAATGGTGCCATGAGGAGGATTTATAGTATTTTCTATGTTATACACTAAATTATATTTCCTCCCAATATCCTTTACAGGTACTATTGAAATTAAAGTTCACTTTGTATAGGTCCAGGTACTGTTGCCTTAAGCATTGTCGTAACTGCAGGCAATTAATTGTTAATTAAACATTAACCAATAGGAGGTAGTCTGTACTTTTAAAAGGCAGTTTAAGAATTTTACATGTTATCAGCTTTGACTACGGCTTTGAGCCAAAACGCGTCAGCTGTGTTCTGCTGACACCCCGCTTTACCCACTTTGTGTGTTTTGGCGTTTAATGAAGTTTAAATAAAGCATTGAAAATTTTACTTTCCCAGCTGGTGCTCCGTTTCGCTCTATTATTGCGCTACATATATATATCCAGAGAACATTTTTTCACTTTCTGCGATGAGATTTTTTTTTAGTGAAAACTTTTCTGCAGGTCATTTTGGAATTAAATTATAAGGTTAATATGTAGTAGTAAAAAAAAGTGCATTGCGCACAAGAACATATTACTTTCTGGAATCATGGCTTTGCAGACATGGACAGTCTAAGTGAGGGGGTGTTGAAAACAAATCCCTGAGAGACAGTAATCAATCAATGTGTTGCCGTTTTCTTCATTTAGTGCTTTACTCTGGCTACACTCTGTTAATAAAAACTTAGTGCAGCCATAGCACAACAATGTTTAAAGAGAACAGCCTGATGTGGAGAAGCGCTGCAAAGTGAAAGCGTTAACAGTTCCTGCATGTGTGTTTATATATATATATATATATATATAGTATAGTAGAACTTGGTCCAACGGACGGCCTCCATTGTTGAATGCGATCCAAGCACTGCCGGCACACAGGAACTTTTGCAAAAATCCGATTTATTCAACAAAGGTGAAACCTTTGTTGAATAAATCGGATTTTTGCAAAAGTTCCTGTGTGCCGGCTGTTCTTGGATCGCATTCAACAACGGAGGCCATCCGTTGGACCAAGTTCTACTATATTGTGTGTATTTACCCTGCCGAGCACCTGGTTGATGCTTATTTGGCGAGTGCAGTTTCCCACAAACTATATATATATATATATATATATATATATATATATATATAAAACTATGTAACCTAATAAACTTTAAACCCTGACTGGCATACTAAAGTAAATAGATATAGTCCCATTGTTCCAGCACTCATCACTACTTAGCTTTATATGCCCAGGTGCTCAATCTTCAATTAAAAATACATCCATATACAAAACAAGTGATAGGCACTCACAGCATTTACTTACAAAAATATTAAAATTAGTTTATTGTTTACTAGTTACTGCTATTTTCTACTGGCTAGTTGACTAGTGTAAATTTCAAGCCCTGTATATACAGTATGTGTATATGTTCTGGCAAAGGAAGGAATGCAATTAAGTCAACAGATGAAATAATACTGATGGGACATTAGTAAACTATTTCCCTTTTTTAGGGCTGATAAGTCATTTGGCCAGTGCTGTGTTTTAAACACACTACGAGGAGAGGAATTTGTCCTGACCTCACAGCACAGTGAAGAAATATCTCACCTGCTTCTCCACTTCTTGGATGAACTGAAGAAAAGATCACCATATGCAGTGGCTCTGCAGGACAGCTCCAGAAGCTTTGAGCAATTACCAACTCAGAGGAAGAAAGAACAAACAGGTTACTAGCAATCATGGCAATGTATAAGGCAGGGGATGCCTGTTTTATATATTTAAGTATTCAGTATGTTGGTATATAGTCACATGCTGTGTGGTATTATTATTTAAATGATGGAACTCAGTTGGCTTTTCTTACAGATGAACCAGACCTTCTCAGCTTCCGCAAGGGAGACTTGTTGCTTCTGAAAAAAAATCCAGAACTTCAGTTTGGACAAAATTGGATCTATGCTGAGAATGAGAGAACAGCGAAGAGTGGTGCTGTGCCACTGCATGCAATTCATATTATTCCGATTCTCAACAAACCTACAAATGAGTTGCTGGTATGGAGATAATGAATAACATAGTGATTCATACAAATAATATATTATACATACATAATACATTGTATGCTTTTATTATTGTCATTTATTTATAAATTGGCAACATATTTTACAGCAAAATGACAAACAGGTGTATCTTATATTAGATAAAATGCAGGTGAAATTTATACTAGTATATCCTGTAAAAGACATAAACATGGTAAGCTCTGCTTTTATGTTCTCGTGGTGTGGTATAAACACAACAGACGTAGACTGTATAAAGAGCATGAAAGATAATGAATAAGATAGTGGGACTGTATACAGACTAAAAACAGGACACTTTGTTTACCTTGGAAGGCCAAATTTTCATCTTTTTCCTGTTGTTATGGTGATTTGATACTTAGTGACAGGTTATTCCAGATGTACCTAATACTAATGGAGATCTCCCCCCTAATGTTTTTGTTCTTCTGGGCTAAGTGAATGCTGTTTGATGATGTTTGTGATGTGCATTTTGGATGAACATATCTTAGAGGTAATTGGAAAACACTTTTGTAGAAGCTGTGGTGGATCAACAAGATTAACTTGATTATTGCATGTTGTTTTGCAAGCAGCTAGCGTAGCTTACTCAGTTCTTCTCAAATGTAGAATTAGAATCCATTTGATTGACACTGATGTTGAAGAAGACGATGATAGTCCCTGAGGTACTTTATTTTCATGGTTTTAGTTTATCTGTTTCCTTTGCTAACTGATTCAGTTCAGACTGTCAGGAAGAAAGGGATTCAGTTTGCTACAGAGCCACAAGTCACATATACTGAGGTTCAGGGCCACACCATCCCTTCATCTAAAAGATGTGCAATACCATTAATTTACCAGTGGTATTTCAGTGCCATGTCTTAGGATCTGAAATGAGAGGTCTGTTGTAGGTAGTTGCAGCTAGGTATTATTAGCTTTTCTATGACTTTACCACAGTAGGGATGTTAGTATAGATCTGAAGCTTTCAGAATAATCTGGGACCAGGTTACAGTCATCCTATATAATAAAAGGCCAGGTATGTTTGTCAGATGCAGTCATGCACAGTAGAGACTGCAGAGGACAAACATACCTGGCCTTGAGCAGCAGAGTAGTGCGCACTGCGGAAGCTGCCTGGTGGGGGCGTGGCCGGGTGTGCCGTGATGGGGGCGTGGTCGGCAAGCGTGGCTATGGGCATGGCCTCACTGGGAGGGGCGTGGCCGGCGGGAGAGAGGTGGGAGAGACCAAAACAGAGGAGGGAAAGAGAGAAAGCGAGCAGAAGAGGGGGGAAGAGCAAAAGAGGGGGAGAGAGAGTGCACAAAAGAGGGGGAGAGAGAGAGCACAAAAGAGAGGGGCAGAGAGATAGCGCAATAGAGGGGGAGAGAGAGCTCAAAAGAGAGGGGGGGAGAGAGAGAGCTCAAAAGAGAGGGGGGAGAGAGAGCGCAAAATAGAGGAGGAAGAGAGAGAGCTCAAAAGAGAGGGGGGAGAGAGAGTTTAAAAGAGAGGGGGAGAGAGAGCACAAAAGAGGGAGAGAGAGAGAGAGTGCAAAAGAGAGGGGGAGAGAGCACAAAAGAGGGGGAGAGAGCACAAAAGAGAGGGGGAGAGAGCACAAAAGAGAGGGGGAGAGAGCGCAAAAGAGAGGGGGAGAGAGAGTACACAAAAGAGGGGGAGAGAGAGCACAAAAGAGGGGGAGAGAGAGCTCAAAAAAAGGGGGAGAGAGAGCGCAAAAGAGAGGGGAGAGAGCGCAAAAGATAGGGGGGGAGAGAGAGAGAGATCAAAAGAGAGTGGGGAGAGAGTTTAAAAGAGAGGGGGGAGAGAGAGCACAAAAGAGGGGGAGAGCGCACAAAAGAGGGGGAGAGAGCGCAAAAGAAAGGTGGAGAGAGCGCAAAAGAGAGGGGGAGAGTGTGCAAAAGAGAGGGGGAGAGAGAGAAAAAGAGGGGGAGAGAGAGAAAAAGAGAGGGGGGGGAGAGAGAGCAAAAGAGAGGGGGAGGGAGAGCAAAAGAGAGGGGGAAAAAAAGAGAGCAAAAAGAGAGGGGGGAGAGAGATAGAGAGAGCGCAAAAGAGGGGGAGAGAGAGCAAAATAGGGGAGAGAGAGCAAAAGAGGGGGAGAGATAGAGAGCAAAAGAGGGGGGACAGCAGTTGAGGGGGGAGAGAGCGCAAAAGAGAGGGGGAGAGAGAGTGCACAAAAGAGGGGGAGAGAGAGAGAAAAAGAGAGGGGGAAGAGAGAGCGCAAAAGAGAGGGGGAGAGTGCGCAAAAGATAGGGGGGAGAGAGAGAGATCAAAAGAGAGGGGGGAGAGAGAGTTTAAAAGAGAGGGGGAGAGAGAGAGCGCAAAAGAGAGGGGGGAGAGAGAGCGCAAAAGAGGGGGAGAGAGCACAAAAGAGAGGGGGAGAGAGCGCAAAAGAGAGGGGGGAGAGAGCACAAAAGAAAGGTGGAGAGAGCGCAAAAGAGAGGGGGAGAGTGCGCAAAAGAGAGGGGGAGAGAGAGAAAAAGAGAGGGGGAGAGAGAGAAAAAGAGGAGGAGAGAAAGCAAAAGAGAGGGGGGAGAGAGAGCAAAAGAGAGGGGGAAAGAGAGCAAAAGAGAGGGGGGAGAGAGATAGAGAGAGAGGGGGGAGAGAGAGAGAGCAAAAGAGGGGGGGAGAGAGAGCAAAAGAGAGGGGGGGAGAGAGCAAAAAAGGGGGAGAGAGAGCAAAATAGATTAGAAAGAGAGCAAAAGAGCAGGGGGAGAGAGCAAAAGAGGGCGAGAGATAGAGAGCAAAAGAGGGGGACAGCAGTTGAGGGGGGAAGAGAGAGAGAGAGAGAGAGCAAAAGAGGGGGGGAGAGAGAGCACAAGAGGGGAGAGAGAGAGCATAAAAGGGGAGAGAGCGCAAAATAAGGGGGAGAGAGAGAACTCAAAAGAGAGGGGGGGAGAGAGAGTGCAAAAGAGAGGGGGGAGAGAGAGGGAGCAAGGGTTGTAACAGCGGTACCTAAAAAATTAGCACGTGTACACGGGCTTTAGGACTAGTAATGTATAATCAAGCTTGACAAATTACTTTAACCACTTAACAACCAAGGACGTGCCAGGCATGTCCTACAAAAACCTGTCGTTAAAAACTGGCTGGCACGTCCTATGGGGTTTCAAGCGCTGGAAGCGATTGTGATTGCTTTTAGCCGCTTTCAGGGTATTGCAGCGATGCCTCAATATTGAGGCATCATGCAATACCCTTTTTAAGCAAACTGATGCAGAGAGGGCCACTCTGTGGCAAGGGAAACTGCAAAACCCCAGACGTACGTTTCGGCCTAGTGTGGGGGCTCGTCATTGAGGTGCAGCCATATCCCTCTAGGCACACTGAGCAACGGCTCCACGTCTGGATTCCTGCATCACACTTAGGGAGAATTCCCTAAGAGTCATAATTTGCATAATTTAAACTAGAGACGTGCTCAACCTGCGAACAAAACTGTAGCATAATAGCTTATCCTGTGGCTGGTAAAGTACTACTTGTACTTATTTCCCTATAACTTGCAAAAAACATGTAAACATTGGGTATTTCTAAACCCAGGACAAAATTTAGAAACAAATTTTTTTTCAATTTTTTCATCATATTTTATAAAAAAAATTATAGTAAGTTATAAGATATGATGAAAATAATGATATCTTTAGAAAGTATATTTAATGGCGAGAAAATAGTATATATTATGTGTGGGTGCAGTAAATGAGTAAGCGGAAAATTTCAGCTAAACACAAACACAGCAGAAATGTAAAAATAGCCCTGGTCCCTAACGGTAAGAAAATTGAAAATGGTCTGGTTACCAAGGAGTTAAAGGGACATTATATACTCATTTTTTCTTTGTAGATGATCTATTTATATAGCTCATTACAAAAATTTTAAATAACATTGCCCTGATTTTCAGACTCTTAACCAAGCCCCAAAGTTTTCGGAGAATACCGTCAGATAACTACTCCAGCTTGCTTCTGTTTGTGTAAAGGGTCTTTTCATATGCAAAAAGAAGGGGGAGGGGGGAGTGTCTTATTTCCCACTTACAGTGGGCTTTCCAGCTACCCTTTTTAACAGAGCTAAACTGAGAGCTTCTAAGTAAGTTTTATAACAGTTTTATACTGGATTTTTATATCAGTATCTGTGCATCTTATTCTTTATAGTAGTGTCTATTACATGCATTTACTGTATATGCAAAATTGGTGTATACTGTCCCTTTAAGGAGCATTGTAGTGTAAAATGTATTTGCTTTAATTTCTAACAGCATGTTACTTTAGCACTATCGACCCTCCAAGTCTATGTTTTTAACCCTTGCAAAGAACTACTGGTCCCAAGTGGGGGGTTAAACCTGCATGAAACCTGCATGAATTAGAGCATGGTATGAAATCTGCACCTCTTAGCAGTTACAAGTGATGGGAAAATCCAATAAATTGTGATTCTTTCTATTACTATTGTGACCATTTTTAGAGACTTATAGCGATGTCTCCAGAGCAGCGAAAATCAGAGTTCATGAATTCTTTCCTGGATGGATTTGACAAGGAGGAAGAAGTGAAACCATACACTTTGGAGGAATTCTCATTACAGTACTTCAGGTATAGAAAGTTATCACAGGGATAATGACAAACTATGCAAAACTAAAGCTAAATCTCCCTAACTTACAGTCATACACACACTACTTTCCACCCCTTTCATGTGTTTTTAGGCCTCCAGACCCTGAGTCTGTATCCAGGGCGGTAATGCAGAGATCACGGGAAAGCTACATCTGTGGGCTTATTCCAGAGAGCCACTGAGGCAGCCAACTGCTCAGGAAGGTGTGTGACATGTCAGATCTACGCGACTATGCAAGCCAGGCTTTCAATGATATCCTTTACACAGGGTTTTTATTATTTGACTCCAAAAATAATATTCATGCCGAATTGTTTTTAAAATATATAGGTTGCAATATTCAACATAGCCAGGAAAATATAAACGTGTTTTTAATTATAGCTATAAAATGCAAAATAAAGCATTAATATAACATAATTAATTCACAAGAAGTTAATGCTTAAGTGTTTAAGCCATGCTACATATTGTATATATCCTGTCATCAGAAATATTGCCATCTGATCACACAAGCGTTTGTACTCAAACACAACAAAACCAAATATATGCTAATCAATTAACAAGTTGCTTTATATTTGTGCTAATAACATATAACTCTCATCTGGTGGGAATAATTGAAACATTTAGAAAATTAATGCAGATGTTTGAATTACTCTCATTAACCTAAGCAGTACCCCCCCCCCCCCTTTTGCCATTTTGCGTATTGTCCCCAAGTATGACTCTGAGAAAACAGACCAGGCATATAACTTATGCAAACATGATAATATCAACACATTAAGGTAAAGGGTACTTTTGCAAAACTGAAAAGCAGACAGTTTAAGTGATGGCCAATTCCAAAGTCTCCATCTACAGAACAGATAAGGAAATCTAATTGTTTCCTATATTTACATCATTTGGAGAAAATAGTACTCTCATTCACAGTCACCGTAGAATGAGAGGGATGATGGTGTTAGTGCATACGGCCCACAAAGAAGAAAATAATGGAACGTTATATGCAAAATAGTGCCTAAGAGAGTAATCTGATTTCTTAAATGCGCCATTGTCCTAGTTATTAGTTGAGTTATAAAGTAAGAAGAGGATCATATATCCCTAGAACATACTATATACTATTGCATTCTGAGAACTATAAACAGTAAACTGTGTGATAATATCATTACTGGAAGATACTTAGCTCAACAGGGATAAGACATAATTTAAACAATAACTTTGATAGAAGCTATAAAGAATTTAGTCTGCAAGAACGCTTACCATTAACAATTTAAACAAATGGGGAACTGGGCATTCCTATTCAGGAACTTAAACAGTAAAATGTGTTGCAAACATTAGTAATGAGTAATTACAGGTTAGTCCTCACTAGTCCATTGGACAATATAATAAAGTACATAGACAATAATAACATCATATGCAAAACTGGAGAAGAATAAAGCAGAAAAGTGTTAAAAATTGAGGGATGTAAGTATATCCTACATACACTCATGTATCTACTGATCAAACAGTCCCCAACAAAGTCCCATCACATGAAACTGCAGCTCAAATCACTCTAGGCATATGTGCCATCACTGAGGCCAATATGCGTGCCGGAAAACAAAAACACTTCCATCTCTCCTTTCATGAGCTGTGAGTTCTCTGTCCCAGGACACAGCTGGAGACTGATCTACCTTGTGATGATCCATAATCGATAAGTCCTGTGTTATATATCGAGTAAGTAGCATGTGGAGTGCCCTTTATAATTGCAGGCAATGTGTCATAAGGTGATGGTGTAGACGAGGGTTCTGATGTAAGGGGTTCTTAGCAAAGTTGCGGATCCTTATCGGAAATAAGTTTTTTAAACAGTACAGTGTACATCACTTATAGCTTGGTTGCGATCTGAGGCACCGGATTCTTTATCATTGTCAAGAGGTCTCATCTCTACAAGAGGGCAAGATTCAGTACGTGCCCGAGCACAATAGAGTAAGTCAGCTTCTGATAGCGATCTTTCATATATCGATAGCAACAAATCCTCCAGTTGATCATAGAGCATGTCCAGCCTGACTAATAAGGTTTAAGCCTGCATGGTTGTTATAAGGTATGAAAATGTAGAGTAGCTGTATGCACCGTTTGTAAGTGTAGACATAGGTGTGAATAGATTACAGGAGCAATCCGATGATGTAATGTACAGTACTGCATACGTAACCCAGATAAACAGGGGTGGTTGCGGCCTTACTTGAAGCTGCTACTTCAGGCCCTATTTGCCCAATCCTCAGCACTTGAATTCATAAAAACAGCAAATATTGATGAAAAAGTGTCCCCACAGAATAAACTTTCAATGAGATATCTAGTTTGTAGGTAAAAGATGCCTGTAAAGGATTATCTGATAACCGGCTGGTCAAATATAAGATTTTATCAGGAGCTATATAGATAGCATCCTCTCCCGGATCGCAGCTTGTACACGCCCCCCTCCAGCCCTGAAAGCTTTTTATGAGCTAGGGCATTTTTGTTTTGTTTTGGTAATGACATAGACCTTGAAAATCGGGTAACGGGATTGTAATACCAAAAACCAGATTCTCCTTAATCAAACTAGAGCCAAAATATGTTGTTGCTTTTCTGTCTTTTTCTTGCTTGTTGCTCTTAAACACCCCAGGAAGTTGAGATTTTGGAGGAAAGAAATGCTGCTCTGAACCTCAATGTGATCCCCTGGGTACCTTTCATGAATACTTGAGAAATCCCTACTGTTGGAGCAATATAAAATTCATTTGAAAAATTATCTTAAAACCATAAGATCTATTACTAATATTTTTACTTTTTAGAACATTACTAGAAATTCTCTTGAAGTCCGACCTTATGATGTAATTGAAAAATGCTCCAAGTCTCTCGAGTTCTGAAATTATACCCAGACCGCACCTAAAATATGGTTAGAAGAACTTTACTAAGTTATTCTCTTTGCTTGATCTATATGAGAAGTGGAAATATACAAACAATATGACAGCTGCTACTTAACTATCATCTGCAGGCGCTCCCAAAGCTGCATTCACAGCTTCTTAATAGGGAATCCAATTTTATTTTGTGTAATTTAGTGTTTGTTTTTGTAATTTAGTTAATTGTATTTAATTTATGTATTTTATTTAATCGTAGTGTAAGGTTAGGTGTTAGTGTAAGACAGGTTAGGTTTTATTTTACAGGTAAATTTGTATTTATTTTAGCTAGGTAGTTAGTAAATAGTTAATAACTATTTAGTAACTATTCTACCTATTTAAAATAAATACAAACTTGCCTGTGAAATAAAAATAATACCTAAGATAGATACAATGTAACTATTAGTTATATTGTAGCTAGCTTAGGGTTTATTTTACAGGTAAGTATTTAATTTTAAATAGGATTTATTTAGTTATTAATAGTAGGTTTTATTTAGATGTATTTTAATTAGATTAAAGTTAGTAGGTGTTAGGGTTAGGGTTAGACTTAGGGTTAGTGGTTAATAAATTTAGTATAGTGGCGGCGACGTTGGGGGCGGCAGATTAGGGGTTAATAAATGTAGGTATGTGGCGGCGATGTTAGGGGCAGCAGATTAGGGGTTAATAATATTTAACTAGTGTTTGCGATGCGGGAGTGCGGCAGTTTAGGGGTTAATATGTTTATTATAGTGGCGGCGATGTCCGGAGCGGCAGATTAGGGGTTAATAATTTTATTTTAGTGTTTGCAATGCGGGAGGGCCTCGGTTTAGGGGTTAATAGGTAGTTTATGGGTGTTAGTGTACTTTTTACCACTTTAGTTATGAGTTTTTTGTTACAGCTTTGTAGCGTAAAACTCATAACTACTGACTTTCAGTTTACGGTATTGATCTTGATGGTATTGGCTGTACCGCTCACTTTTTGGCCTCCCAGGCAAACTCGTAATACCGGCGCAAAGGAAGTCTAATTGAAAAAGGACTTTTTGAAAGCTGCGGTAGTTACGTTGCGTTACGGCCAAAAAAGTGTGCGGTACAGAAATACCTACAAGACTCGTAATACCAGCGGTAGTGAAAAAGAGCCTTAACGCTGCTTTTCACTCATACCGCAAAACTCGTAATCTAGCCGTATATTTTTAAAAAAAAACATAATTTATGTAAGAACTTACCTGATAAATTCATTTCTTTCATATTAGCAAGAGTCCATGAGCTAGTGACGTATGGGATATACATTCCTACCAGGAGGGGCAAAGTTTCCCAAACCTCAAAATGCCTATAAATACACCCCTCACCACACCCACAATTCAGTTTAACGAATAGCCAAGAAGTGGGGTGATAAAAAAAGTGCGAAAGCATATAAAATAAGGAATTGGAATAATTGTGCTTTATACAAAAATCATAACCACCACAAAAAAAGGGCGGGCCTCATGGACTCTTGCTAATATGAAAGAAATGAATTTATCAGGTAAGTTCTTACATAAATTATGTTTTCTTTCATGTAATTAGCAAGAGTCCATGAGCTAGTGACGTATGGGATAATGACTACCCAAGATGTGGATCTTTCCACACAAGAGTCACTAGAGAGGGAGGGATAAAATAAAGACAGCCAATTCCTGCTGAAAATAATCCACACCCAAAATAAAGTTTAACGAAAAACATAAGCAGAAGATTCAAACTGAAACCGCTGCCTGAAGTACTTTTCTACCAAAAACTGCTTCAGAAGAAGAAAATACATCAAAATGGTAGAATTTAGTAAAAGTATGCAAAGAGGACCAAGTTGCTGCTTTGCAGATCTGATCAATCGAAGCTTCATTCCTAAACGCCCAGGAAGTAGATACTGACCTAGTAGAATGAGCTGTAATCCTCTGAGGCGGAGTTTTACCCGACTCAACATAGGCAAGATGAATTAAAGATTTCAACCAAGATGCCAAAGAAATGGCAGAAGCTTTCTGGCCTTTCTAGAACCGGAAAAGATAACAAATAGACTAGAAGTCTTTCGGAAAGACTTAGTAGCTTCAACATAATATTTCAAAGCTCTAACAACATCCAAAGAATGCAACGATTTCTCCTTAGAATTCTTAGGATTAGGACATAATGAAGGAACCACAATTTCTCTACTAATGTTGTTGGAATTCACAACTTTAGGTAAAAATTCAAAAGAAGTTCGCAACACCGCCTTATCCTGATGAAAAATCAGAAAAGGAGACTCACAAGAAAGAGCAGATAATTCAGAAACTCTTCTGGCAGAAGAGATGGCCAAAAGGAACAAAACTTTCCAAGAAAGTAATTTAATGTCCAATGAATGCATAGGTTCAAACGGAGGAGCTTGAAGAGCTCCCAGAACCAAATTCAAACTCCAAGGAGGAGAAATTGACTTAATGACAGGTTTTATACGAACCAAAGCTTGTACAAAACAATGAATATCAGGAAGAATAGCAATCTTTCTGTGAAAAAGAACAGAAAGAGCAGAGATTTGTCCTTTCAAAGAACTTGCGGACAAACCCTTATCTAAACCATCCTGAAGAAACTGTAAAATTCTCGGTATTCTAAAAGAATGCCAAGAAAAATGATGAGAAAGACACCAAGAAATATAAGTCTTCCAGACTCTATAATATATCTCTCGAGATACAGATTTACGAGCCTGTAACATAGTATTAATCACATGAGTCAGAGAAACCTCTTTGACCAAGAATCAAGCGTTCAATCTCCATACCTTTAAATTTAAGGATTTCAGATCCTGATGGAAAAAAGGGACCTTGTGACAGAAGGTCTGGTCTTAACGGAAGAGTCCACGGTTGGCAAGAGGCCATCCGGACAAGATCCGCATACCAAAACCTGTGAGGCCATGCCGGAGCTACCAGCAGAACAAACAAGCATTCCTTCAGAATCTTGGAGATTACTCTTGGAAGAAGAACTAGAGGCGGAAAGATATAGGCAGGATGATACTTCCAAGGAAGTGATAATGCATCCACTGCCTCCGCCTGAGGATCCCGGGATCTGGACAGATACCTGGGAAGTTTCTTGTTTAGATGAGGACGCCATCAGATCTATTTCTGGAAGTTCCCACATTTGAACAATCTGAAGAAATACCTCTGGGTGAAGAGACCATTCGCCCGGATGCAACGTTTGGCGACTGAGATAATCCGCTTCCCAATTGTCTATACCTGGGATATGAACCGCAGAGATTAGACAGGAGCTGGATTCCGCCCAAACCAAAATTCGAGATACTTCTTTCATAGCCAGAGGACTGTGAGTCCCTCCTTGATGATTGATGTATGCCACAGTTGTGACATTGTCTGTCTGAAAACAAATGAACGATTCTCTCTTCAGAAGAGGCCAAAACTGAAGAGCTCTGAAAATTGCACGGAGTTCCAAAATATTGATCGGTAATCTCACCTCCTGAGATTCCCAAACTCCTTGTGCCGTCAGAGATCCCCACACAGCTCCCCAACCTGTGAGACTTGCATCTGTTGAAATTACAGTCCAGGTCGGAAGCACAAAGGAAGCCCCCTGAATTAAACGATGGTGATCTGGCCACCACGTTAGAGAGTGTCGTACAATCGGTTTAAAGATATTAATTGAGATATCTTCGTGTAATCCTTGCACCATTGCTTCAGCATACAGAGCTGAAGAGGTCGCATGTGAAAACGAGCAAAGGGGATCGCGTCCGATGCAGCAGTCATAAGACCTAGAATTTCCATGCATAAGGCTACCGAAGGGAATGATTGTGACTGAAGGTTTCGACAAGCTGTAATCAACTTTAGACATCTCTTGTCTGTTAAAGACAGAGTCATGGACACTGAATCTATCTGGAAACCCAGAAAGGTTACCCTTGTCTGAGGAATCAATGAACTTTTTGGTAAATTGATCCTCCAACCATGATCTTGAAGAAACAACACAAGTCGATTCGTATGAGATTCTGCTAAATGTAAAGACTGAGCAAGTACCAAGATATCGTCCAAATAAGGAAATACCACAATACCCTGTTCTCTGATTACAGACAGAAGGGCACCGAGAACCTTTGTAAAAATTCTTGGAGCTGTAGCTAGGCCAAACGGCAGAGCCACAAACTGGTAATGCTTGTCCAGAAAAGAGAATCTCAGGAACTGATAATGATCTGGATGAATCGGAATATGCAGATATGCATCCTGTAAATCTATCGTGGACATATAATGCCCTTGCTGAACAAAAGGCAAGATAGTCCTTACAGTTACCATCTTGAACGTTGGTATCCTTACATAACGATTCAATATTTTTAGATCCAGAACTGGTCTGAAGGAATTCTCCTTCTTTGGTACAATGAAGAGATTTGAATAAAACCCCATCCCCTGTTCCGGAACTGGAACTGGCATAATTACTCCAGTCAACTCTAGATCTGAAACACATTTCAGAAATGCTTGAGCTTTCACTGGATTTACTGGGACACGGGAAAGAAAAAATCTCTTTGCAGGAGGTCTCATCTTGAAACCAATTCTGTACCCTTCTGAAACAATGCTCTGAATCCAAAGATTGTGAACAGAATTGATCCAAATTTCTTTGAAAAAACGTAACCTGCCCCCTACCAGCTGAGCTGGAATGAGGGCCGCACCTTCATGTGGACTTAGAAGCAGGCTTTGCCTTTCTAGATGGCTTGGATTTATTCCAGACTGGAGATGGTCTCCAAACTGAAACTGCTCCTGAGGATGAAGGATCAGGCTTTTGTTCTTTGTTGAAACGAAAGGAACGAAAACGATTATTAGCCCTGTTTTTACCCTTAGATTTTTTATCCTGTGGTAAAAAAGTTCCTTTCCCACCAGTAACAGTTGAGATAATAGAATCCAACTGAGAACCAAATAATTTGTTACCCTGGAAAGAAATGGAAAGTAGAGTTGATTTAGAAGCCATATCAGCATTCCAAGTTTTAAGCCATAAAGCTCTTCTAGCTAAAATAGCTAGAGACATAAACCTGACATCAACTCTGATAATATCAAAAATGGCATCACAGATAAAATTATTAGCATGCTGAAGAAGAATAATAATATCATGAGAATCACGATCGTGTTACTTGTTGCGCTAAAGTTTCCAACCAAAAAGTTGAAGCTGCAGCAACATCAGCCAATGATATAGCAGGTCTAAGAAGATTACCTGAACACAGATAAGCTTTTCTTAGAAAGGACTCAATTTTCCTATCTAGAGGATCCTTAAACGAAGTACCATCTGACGTAGGAATAGTAGTACGTTTAGCAAGGGTAGAAATAGCCCCATCAACTCTAGGGATCTTGTCCCAAAATTCTAATCTGTCAGACGGCACAGGATATAATTGCTTAAAACGTTTAGAAGGAGTAAATGAATTACCCAAATTATCCCATTCTTTGGAAATTACTGCAGAAATAGCATTAGGAACAGGAAAAACTTCTGGAATAACCACAGGAGATTTAAATACCTTATCTAAACGTTTAGAATTAGTATCAAGAGGACCAGAATCCTCTATTTCTAAAGCAATTAGTACTTCTTTAAGTAAAGAACGAATAAATTCCATTTTAAATAAATATGAAGATTTATCAGCATCAATCTCTGAGACAGAATCCTCTGAACCAGAGGAGTCATCAGAATCAGAATGATGATGTTCATTTAAAAATTCATCTGTAGGGAGAGAAGTTTTAAAAGATTTTTTACGTTTACTAGAAGGAGAAATAACAGACATAGCCTTCTTTATGGATTCAGAAACAAAATCTCTTATGTTATCAGGAACATTCTGCACCTTAGATGTTGAGGGAACTGCAACAGGCAATGGTACTTTACTAAAGGAAATATTATCTGCATTAACAAGTTTGTCATGACAATCAATACAAACAACAGCTGGAGAAATAGCTACCAAAAGTTTACAGCAGATACACTTAGCTTTGGTAGTTCAGCACTAGACAGCGATTTTCCTGAAGTATCTTCTGACTCAGATGCAACGTGAGACATCTTGCAATATGTAAGAGAAAAAACAACATATAAAGCAAAATTGATCAAATTCCTTAAATGACAGTTTCAGGAATGGGAAAGAATGCCAAAGAACAAGCTTCTAGCAACCAGAAGCAATAAAAAATGAGACTTAAATAATGTGGAGACAAAAGTGACGCCCATATTTTTTTCGCGCCAAATAAGACGCCCACATTATTTGGCGCCTAAATGCTTTTTGGCGCCAAAAATGACGCCACATCCGGAACGCCAACATTTTTGGCGCGAAAAGAACGTCAAAGAATGACGCAACTTCCGGCGACACGTATGACGCCGGAAACGGAAATAGATTTTTTGCGCCAAAAAAGTCCGCGCCAAGAATGACGCAATAAAATGAAGCATTTTCAGCCCCCGCGAGCCTAACAGCCCACAGGGAAAAAGAGTCAAATTTTAAGGTAAGAAAAAATGGTCAAATCAAAATGCATTATCCCAAATATGAAACTGACTGTCTGAAAATAAGGAAAGTTGAACATTCTGAGTCAAGGCAAATAAATGTTTGAATACATATATTTAGAACTTTATAAACAAAGTGCCCAACCATAGCTTAGAGTGTCACAGAAAATAAGACTTACTTACCCCAGGACACTCATCTACATGTTTGTAGATAGCCAAACCAGTACTGAAACGAGAATCAGCAGAGGTAATGGTATATAATAAGAGTATATCGTCGATCTGAAAAGGGAGGTAAGAGATGAATCTCTACGACCGATAACAGAGAACCTATGAAATAGACCCCTTAGAAGGAGATCACTGCATTCAAATAGGCAATACTCTCCTCACATCCCTCTGACATTCACTGCACGCTGAGAGGAAAACCGGGCTCCAACTTGCTGCGGAGCGCATATCAACGTAGAATCTAGCACAAACTTACTTCACCACCTCCATCGGAGGCAAAGTTTGTAAAAACTGAATTGTGGGTGTGGTGAGGGGTGTATTTATAGGCATTTTGAGGTTTGGGAAACTTTGCCCCTCCTGGTAGGAATGTATATCCCATACGTCACTAGCTCATGGACTCTTGCTAATTACATGAAAGAAATATTAATAAAAGACGATTTCAGAATAATTCTGGATTTGGGGTTTGTACCTGCATATACTTGACTAAAAACTAAATGTTAATCTATATCTCAAAAGTGACCTGGGCATGTGTAAGGATAAAAGATGTTCACACACAAAAGAAAAATCTACTTTTATTAGGAAACTGTTTGATCAATTTTAAAAAAGTAAACATTTACGTATTGTCTTATTGTTTAGTGGTAAATAAGCAAATCCCAAAAAACAATGAATATAAAGTAAGTTGAAACAGTTTTGTAAACCACAGAGACGCAACTTGCACATTTACAGTGGAAGGACACAATAAAATAAAAAATCCAATGAACATTACAGAATAAAGCATGCTGAGTTATAGAGGTTATATAGCACAAATGACTATAATAGGAAATTTTACCAATTCCAATGTCCAGTTCTCGTCAACAGCACTATATATATATTCAAAGAAGGCAGAGTTCATGACATCAGCACTGTTGATGCTGATTGGCTGGTGTTCATTTATTCATTATTATTTTTTTACCTGCAGCTGAGCAACAGCTGAGTATAACTTTTTACACAGAACTTACTCTGCTGAGCTGAGGAAATTGTGAGGTAAAATATCTTCCTTTTTTACATAGAGATTCTTAGGTGATATTTTCCTGTCAGCTTTTTACAGTTATACTGCATTAGTTTCAAGTGATTTAGTATATGAGTATTATGTCCCTTTAATCTATCCTCAGAGTGATGTCCCACCCATTTCGTTGTGGGACATCACTCTGAGGATAGATTAACCTTGGGACTGTCTTTACTTAGGGAACATTTGATAAAGGTGCCAGTACAGCACCGAAACGTCATGCAATCTCCCTCTGTATTTTAATGGTATATTCAAAGTTACTTTTTATCAGCTAGATTTAGAGTTTTGTCGGTAAAGACCCGCAAAGCTAACGCAGCTTTTTTTCCTACTGCTGCTTCCAAACAACGCTGGTATTTAGAGTTGTCTGAGGGGCTGCGTTAGGATCAAAAAAGGGTGCGTTGAGCCTAATGTAGCTCCACTTCAACCCTCAATACCAGCGTTGCCTACGGTAGCGGTAAGCTGGGAAAACATGCTCGTGCACGATATCCCTATAGGAAACAATGGGGCTGAGCTGGCTGAAAAAAACCTAACACCTGCAAAAAAGCAGCGTTCAGCTCCTAACGCAGCCCCATTGTTTCCTATGGGGAAACACTTTCTAAGTCTGCACCTAACACCCTAACTTGAACCCCGAGTCTAAACACCCCTAACCTTACACTTATTAACCCCTAATCTGCCGCCCCCGCTATCGCTGACCCCTGCATATTATTATTAACCCCTAATCTTCCGCTCCGAACACCGCCGCAACCTACATTATCCCTATGAACCCCTAATCTGCTGCCCCTAACACCGCCGACCCCTTTTTTATATTTAGTAACCCCTAATCTGCCCCCCCCCCACGTCGCCGCTACCTAACTACACTTATTAACCCCTAATCTGCCGACCGGACCTCGCCGCCACTATAATAAATGTATTAACCCCTAAACCACCGCACCCCCGCCTCACAAACACTAGAATAAATTGTATTAACCCCTAATCTGCCCTCCCTAACATCGCCGCCACCTACCTACAAATATTAACCCCTAATCTCCCACCCGCACCGTCGCCGCTACTATAATAAAGTTATTAACCCCTAAACATAACTCTAACCCTAACACCCCCCTAACATAAATATAATTTTTATTAAACGAAATAAAATTCATAAAATTAACTAAATTATTCCTATTTAAAACGAAATACTTACCTATAAAATAAACCCTAATCTAGCTACAATATACCAAATAATTATATTGTAGCTATTTTAGGATTTATATTTATTTTACAGGCAACTTTGTATTTATTTTAACTAGGTACAATAGTTATTAAATAGTTATTAACTATTTAATAGCTACCTAGTTAAAATAATTACAAAATTACCTGTAAAATAAATCCTAACCTAAGTTACAATTAAACCTAACACTACACTATATTTAAATTAATTAAATAAATTACCTACAATTACCTACAATTAAATACAATTAACTAACCTATTCTATAATACAAAAAAAAACAAACACTAAATTACAAAAATAAAAAAATAATTACAATAATTTTAAAACTAATTACACCTAATCTAAGCCCCCTAATAAAAAAAAAAAAACTAAATAATAAAAAGTCCCTACCCTATTCTACATTACAAATAAACCAGCTCTTTTACCAGCCCTTAAAAAGGGCTTTTTGCAGGGCATGCCCCAAAGTAATCAGCTCTTTTGCCTGTAAAAAAAATACAACCCCCCCAACATTAAAACCCACCACCCACATACCCCCTACTCTAACCCCACCCAAAACCCCCTTAAATAAAACCTAACACTACCCCCCTGAAGATTTCCCTACCTTGAGTTCGTCTTCACCCAGCCTGGCCGAAGTCTTCATCCGATGGGGCAGAAGAGGACATCCAGACCGGCAGAAGTCTTCATCCTATCCGGGCAGAAGAGGACATTTGGACCGGCAGACATCTTCATCCAAAGCGGCATCTTACTATCTTCATCCATCCGACGAGGAGCGGCTCCATCTTCAAGACCTCTGGCGCGGAACATCCTTCTTCACCGATGACTACCCGACGAATGAAGGTTCCTTTAAGTGACGTCATCCAAGATGGCGTCCCTCGAATTCCGATTGGCTGATAGGATTCTATCAGCCAATCGGAAATAAGGTAGGAAAAATCTGATGGCTGATTCAATCAGCCAATTAGATTCAAGTTCAATCGATTGGCTGATCCAATCAGCCAATCAGATTGAGCTGGCATTCTATTGGCTGTTGCAATCAGCCAATAAGAATGCAAGCTCAATCCGATTTGCTGATTGGATCAACCCATCGGATTGAACTTGAATCTGACTGGCTGATTGAATCAGCCAATCAGATTTTTTCCTACCTTAATTCCGTTAGGGTTAGAGTTATGTATAGGGGTTAATAACTTTATTATAGCAGCGGCGACGGTGCGGCGGGAGATTAGGGGTTAATATTTGTAGGTAGGTGGCGGCGATGTTAGGGAGGGCAGATTAGGAGTTAATACAATTTATTCTAGTGTTTGCGAGGCGGGAGAGTGCGGCGGTTTAGGGTTTAATACCATTTTATTATAGTGGCGGCGAGGTCCGGTCTGCAGATTAGGGGTTAATAAGTGTAGTTAGGTAGCGGCGACGTTGGGGGGGCAGATTAGGGGTTAATAAATATAATATAGGGGTCGGCAATATTAGGGGCAGCAGATTAGGGGTTCATAAGTATAACATAGGTGGCGGCCGATGCGCGGTCGGCAGTATTAGGGGTTAAAAATATTTATTAGAGTCGGCGGCGATGTGGAGGGACCTCGGGTTAGGGGTACATAGGTAGTTTATGGGTGTTAGTGTACTTTAGAGCACTGTAGTTAAGAGCTTTATATACCGGCGATTAGCCATAAAGCTCTTAACTACAGCCTTTCCATGGGCGGTTAGGAGTCTTGTCAGTAGAGGGTCTACCGCTCACTTCAGCCAAGACTCTAAATACCAGCGTTAGGAAGATCCCATTGAAAAGATAGGATACGCAATTGGCGTAAGGGGCTCTGCGGTAAGGAAAAGTCGCGGCTTGAAAGTGAGCGTTAGACCCTTTCCTGCCCGACTCTAAATACCAGCGGGCGGCCAAAAGCAGTGTTAGGACCCCTTAACGCTGCTTTTAACGGCTAACGCAGAACTTTAAATCTAGGCGTATGTTTCCAAACTCCGGTGAGTGCTGCCTTCTTTGAACTTTGTAATATTTTGACATTGCACCCCGGCAGGTGTCATATTTGGATATTAGGAGTGCAACACCTTCTGAAACTGTATATATATATATATATATATATATATATATATATATAAATAATTATACAGAGAAAAGCTGGGTCATACAAATTTTTTCTGTCTGTTTAGGCAGATAACTAGAATTGTTGGGGAGTGGGGTTTATATGTGGAATATTATGCAATATGGTTTGTTTGTGTTCCTTAATACATCTCACCTATCATGAAGTACATGGGGGATTATCCTTCAAAACAGTCATGCTCTCCAGTTGAGTTTACTGATCAGATCTTCTCAGGGCCAGTACATGACGAATCCCTACGGGATGAGATTTACTGCCAGATCTTGAAGCAGATGACAGAGACACAAAACAGGTAACTATGCATTGCTCTGGAAACTATAAAATTGACATGAATGGCTTTAAAGGGGCATTAGACTCAACAACATTTCTATCATACAAGTAAATGAACAGCAATTTAAAGCATATATAAATAAATATATATATAAAAAAACTTTTTTTTTATTAATTTATTTTTTCTTTGATAAAGATAATTAGACGTTTTTTTTATTTACATTTTTACAGTATGAGGAAGTACCTAACTTGTCTGTAGGATAGAAACTCACTGGCTTAAATTCTCCCCAAAACTCTACTGGTAGTAAATACTCGACATTGCCCCCCAAGAACAAAAAATCTCTTTATTTCTTTGTATGTTTGTTTATTTTTTAACACAGAAACATACTTTTTTATTAACAAAAAATTGCATCAAATAGAGGAATTTAAGTCTTTTAGCAGTAATTAATGTTTGAAAAAAGAACTGTTTTCATTAATCCAAATTATTTTATTGTAAGGATTCTGGCAATACACTTATTCTCTGTTTCCTTTTCATTACAAATGTACAAGAATCAAACTGTTTTTGTCTATGATGGGCCATAGACCATTTACATTGTATTTTAATTATGCTCAGGATACTTAGTTATTCCTAAAGCTCCCATTACAGTCAATTCGTTTTCCATGCAAAAACATTATATTCAACTTGGCGTCCTTCATAAATAGTATGTCCATCACTCGTTACAAGTTTAGTTCGGAAAGACTAAAACTCAACACCAGATTATAAGCTTATCTATATCTTGGCTTCATATCCCTGGATAATACTTACCAGTGAGGTCCCTTCCAAATGGAGTGTGGTTTGAAACTGCCCACTCCCCAGATTACCTGTTTATAAATGGTGTTGGTCTTTAGGTTCTACTGATCTTGGCCTCACCTTGGGTAATATTTACCAGTGAGATGAATGCAAGCAGTGTCACAGAAAGGATTGGGAGAAAACGGTTAAAACTACAAAAAAAGATAATAAAAATAAAATGAGAGGGGACGCTCACTATGATATATACAAACAGAAAATAGAACAAAAAAAGATAAACATATGAAATCATGTGTAATATATCAAACAATATTTAATGGAAAAAGTCCCCAAATGCAATACAAGACTGTGTACTGTCCACCAACAGTGAAATGTCCAAATGGGGACCCAAGAATAGACGGCCTGCTATCCTCCTCACAAAAGTATCTGAGTGGAACTGTAGGAAAGTAAAAAAAACAATACACAGGTGTATTAGTGAACTCTCTAAGCACAAAAT
This sequence comes from Bombina bombina, assembly GCF_027579735.1. Lineage (NCBI taxonomy): Eukaryota > Metazoa > Chordata > Amphibia > Anura > Bombinatoridae > Bombina > Bombina bombina. Next base: position 262,570,324 of record NC_069502.1, read on the forward strand.
AATATTCACAGAGGGGTAAATAAGGTTATTGTTGAACCTCTGTCAATAGCAAAGGCTTAGCACAAGATTTTTATATTCACTTAGTCACATGAGTATAATCTCATATTCGTTGATTAACATCACATTAAACATTGGAGTTTAGAGTTTATTACCAGTAACATTTATTAGACACTCGCATTACTTAAAGTGCGTAGCATTGGGTCTTGATTTGTAATATTCTCTCTATTAGAGAGTTCACTAATACACCTGTGTACACTACACGTATTGTATTGACTGGTATCTCTAGACATCTATTATTTGGTAGTCACTTAGCTATTCTATCTATACACACAATGGATCTACATTGGTATCCTAGCAACGATACACAATCAGGCCACTCCTTTCCCATTGGTTATTCTAAAACCATGAGACGTAGTGACGTATGCGTCACATGCAATAGCACACACATTAGACACGTATTTCATGTTTCAACAATAAGGGCTTTAAGTATAATGAATATACAGTATGTTAATACATTGATACGGCTTGCAATGAATGTGAATATAGGTGGTATATTTACAGATAGGGTTGTTATATTGACACTTGGGTTAATATCAATTCAAATATGCCGATCTTTGGGTTAATGTTGATTTGAGTATGTCAATTGTAATGTTTTATTTCATTTTTGTTTGTTTATAACTATACCATGGATGTAATATCTGGATTTGTTCAAATTACTAATGAAGGTTAATTGGAGACTCAGGTGTGCAGACACGCCCTCCAATGTTTGTTATGAATTCTTGCAATTGGGTACACTTACCTTTAAAATGTTTGTCTGTATGAGGGGCTTTATGCCTGATGAAACGGCCAGTATTGGAGCCGAGAAAAGCGTTGCATATAGAGGGGGGATAATGTATATGCCCTCCTCATCCATCGCTAGATTGTTTTTAAAGTGTTTTTAAATAAACCAATCTTTTAACATACAAGTGAAGTGGAAGCACCTTTTTCTATCATTTACACCATCGCTATATTGCATCTTAGCACTTTCGACAATTTACACCTGGAGTTACCTGGACTGCATTGACAACACCTTGGTGGAGTCTTGAGAGGGTTATCTGATATACCCAGAGCTAATCAGCCTGCTTCTACCAGCAGATAAGGGTGCTATTGATAAATGTGAGTACTGCATTGGCTTGATCTCTACATCCTCTATACCTGAAAATGCTAATCTACACATGAGCCGCCCCCCTCTGTTTTTTTATTCTCCTGAAGAAGATAATATCTTGTGACCCAGGCGTTGCAAAAAAAGACTGTCAAAAGTGAAACTTTTAGTGTAACACAAAGATGTGAGAGTGTTTTCCAGCTTTCTCCCTGGCAGATTTCAGCAGGACTATTGTCAGATTCTAAAGCCCAAAGAATGAGTGAGCATTGTTTGCTGGTGTTTGGCCTTGTTAGAATCTACATAGAATGATGAAAAGATATCTCTCTCATGAATAGACTGAGATCTGTTAAGATAAATACTTGTATGTAAAGTCGTACTCGTATGTACCACATCAAGTTGATATAAGGTTTTCCATACGTATTGTCCTTAACAGAGCAGAATAGGGCAAAACAATATCATGAGAATTATTAAACTCAGAACTCACCTAGAGTAGGAACTCAGAAACCTGCATGTAGGACTACTTTATCCTGATGGAAAGCAATGGATGGATGTATATAGTACCTAGCAAAGGTGACTTCCAAGCTTATTCAGTGTCAGAAATCAAAGAGAAACATCATGAAGTTGTTCAAATGATGCATCCAGCATGAAATCAAGCACTAGCGAAAGGTCCCATGTTGGCATAATGGTGTAAATAGAGATGACCTTGTTTTCTGTTGGAACCAGTGATGCAGGAGATGTGAAGCAGATCTTGAACAGAAGCAGATGAGGTTCTTCAGTATAACTAAGTGGCAGGAACTGACAAGCACATGCAATATAATAGTTGGTAAACTTGCCAAGGTTAGGAGCCAGGGGAAGCAACAGCGACCAAATGTGTAAACAGAGGGCGCAAGCAGTTCATTTAAACATTTACAAAAGTCAATATCCAGGTAACCAGTCTAAAATAAGCGACAAAACAATAAGAAAACACGGTAACAAGGTCTAAATTACAGTCCCAGGGTCAAATCCCAATTAGCAAAACAACAACAGGAAGCTAGCTAAGTTCACAATCCTTTTAAAGCTTTCTGTGCAACTTATGGCTCTAAATGTGCCCCAGGGTCCACATCCACTGTCATAATACAAATAGCACTATCTTTAGCGCAAATCATACAGATCTTGTTTGAGGTGTTGAAAAGTGATTAGTGATATGTGGCAGGTGACATCTATCTTCCTGAAAGGCCTCACTTGCTTGTGATCAATTGAAAATCTTGATATTTAATTTCCATTTCATTATGGATATTTGCACTTGGCAGCGAAAATAAGATTTGAGTTGAGAGTGGCTTTCAAGTGAACAGCAGAGAACTTTTAAGCAAACTGCCTGAGTCCAGGAAAATATCAGTGTTACTTCCTTTAAAGATATGCTGATTCCTTGTCCCCCCTGCCGAAATGGAATATATAACATGGCTTCTTGTTTTCTGACAGTAATTCCTCTGCAGAACATTTTTAAAGTAAACTTATTCAATTAAGTTTGAAAGCAGTTTGCGGAATTTCCAAATCCCATGTTCCTTGGTCAAAGTGGCCTTAACAATTGGCTCCCCAACCAGACTTTCTTGAGTCTGTTTGGACAAGTATCTAGTCTGAAATTGGATAACCCTTGATAGAGATTTGGAAACTGAGTTCCACCAAAGAAGGTAAACATCTAACATAGAGCGCAGAAGGAAATGTGTTTTGAGAGACCCTTATTTCTTCGCTAATGCTGAATAATTTGTAGTTGGAGAGGCTGCATTTGTCATCTCGCCCATCTTGATGAGGAGGTTTGGGGAGGTCATGTGGTTTGGCATCTTCATCCAAATACATCCCAAGATGTCTGGAGAACTGAAGACACTTAAAAATAGCCATAAATGACTGAGTTCACTGAGAGGGTAAAAACACTATTCCCTTGCGTGTGTTGAAATGGGCACCCAAGGAATCAAATTACTTTCTTTGGAAATGTAATAATCAACCATGAAGCTGAAAGAATTGAAAGATCTTGTCTCTTCAGCTTGTATTCAAATTGATATAGAAAGTCCTGTGAGCTTCTGCAATAGGAATGGGAAAATAAGCATCTCTTAAATTTATGAAAAGCAGTTATATGGTGAGAAGAGTAATTGTGATTATCATAAAAGGACACTTGTTTTTTTTGGACCTCAGATAAGTGTTTTAGAGTTTGTAGAACTAAGGCAGGCCTCCAGGGAACCCTTTTTTCTCACTAGAAACAGGGGAAAGTAAACCCCTGGAATCTTTAAGACATACAGTGCCTCAGCATAATGTGTACACCCCCCAACATATTTGTCAGAAAACCTTTACTTTACCTTTCACAAACAACATATTCTTTGGGACACTATATACAAAATATTCCCAGAATGTGGGCCATTGATTGCAACCAAGATTTGTTAATTTGTACCCACAAAAAAAGTGTTTTTCCCTAACAAATTCATTAAGACCATGTTGCAAAAATGAATACACTCCAATGAAAGTAATAGGAGCAAAGCTAAATGTCTGACAACAAATTCACTAATTAACAAGAATTAAACTACAGGGGCGCGATCCGATATGCGGCGTTACTTTTCGGCGCAAGTGAGGGAACCCGCGCCCGTCCGTAGTTTCACCTCGCACATCGGGGTATCCAATATACCCCGCCGGCAGTTTGCTAAAGTGCCGTAAATCGGACCAAACTAGCTTGTCCACGAAATAAGCGTAAGTACAAATTCTCAGGAGTCGCCAGTGACTTAACGGCACTTTAGAAACTGCCTGCGCCTAAAAAAAACTGACTAAAAGTAGTAATAAATCTCCCGTATACTGTCTAACACGCCTCCCAAAAATAGCCCGACACGTATACCCCTCTATCCGCAATCCCCTCTCTCACTCCTAACAATAAATGTATTAACCCCTAAACCGCCGCCTCCTGGACCCCCGCCGCCATCTATATTATATGTATTAACCCCATAAATCTGACCCCCTACACTGCCGCCACCTATTATTATATGTATAAACACCCCTAATCTGATCCCCCCCCTACCACCCCGCCGCCACCTATATTATATGTATTACCCCCCTAATCTGATCCCCCTACACACGCCGCCACCTATATTAAATTTATTAACCCCCTAATCTGATCCCCCTACACCGCCGCCACCTACATAAAATATATTACCCCCCTAAACCTAAGTCTAACCCTAACACCCCCCTAACTTAATTATTATTTAAATAAATCTAAATAATATTAATATTATTAAAGGACCAGTCAAACACATTAGATTTGCATAATCATCAATGCAAGATAACAAGACAATGCACATAGCACTTAGTTTGAACTTCAAATGAGTAGTAGATTTTTTTATAACAAATTTCAAAGTTATGTCTATTTCCACTCCCCTTGTACCTGTGTAGCAATCAGCCAATCACAAATGCATATACGTTAGTCTGTGAATTCTTGCACATGCCTCAGTAGGATCTGGTGACTCAAAAATTGTAAATATAAAAGACTGTGCACATTTTTTTTAATGGAAGTAAATTGGAAAGTTGTTTAAAATTACATACTGTATCTGAATCATGAAAATTTAATTTAACCTGAAGTGTCCCTTTAACTAAATTATTCCTATTTAAAACTAAATACTTACCTATAAAATAATCCCTAAGATAGCTACAATATAATTAATAATTACATTGTAGCTATTTTAGGGTTTATATTTATTTTACAGGTAACTTTGTATTTATTTTAAGTAGGTACAATAGCTATTAAATAGTTAATAACTATTTAATAGCTACCTAGTTAAAATAATTACAGAATTACCTGTAAAATAAATCCTAACCTAAGTTACAAATATACCTAACACTACACTATCAATAAATTAATTAAATAAACTACAATTATCTAAACTAAAATACAATTAAATACACTAAACTATATTACAAAAAAAACACTAAATTACAAAAAATAAAAAAATATTACAAGAATTTTAAGCTAATTACACCTAATCTAAGCCCCCTAATAAAATAAAAAAGCCCCCAAAATAATAAAATTTCCCTACCCTAAACTACAAAAGTAATCAGCTCTATTACCAGCCCTTAAAAGGGCCTTTTGCGGTGCATTGCCCCAAAGTAATCAGCTCTTTTACCTGTAAAAAAACAACAATCCCCCCCCCCCACATTACAACCCACCACCCACACACCCCTACTCTAAAACCCACCCGATCCCCCCTTAAAAAAACCTAAGTCTAACCCCCAAGTGATCCTTACCTGTCCTGAAGACCGGCGGAGAAGGTCCTGTTCCAGGCGGTGAAGTCTTCTTCCAAGCGGCGACCTCTTCTTCTTCCAGGAACCAGCCGGCGCGGAGCAGAGGAGTTGAAGACCGATGACCACGGAACTGAAGACCGTCGACTCTGGAACTGAAGACCGGCTACGCTGGAACTGAAGATCGGCGACGCTGGAACTGAAGACCGTGGAGCCATGGAGCATGGAGGATCCTCTTCATACGATCTCCGCCGTAGACTGAATAGGAATTCAAGGTACGCGATTAAAAATGGCGTCCCTTGAATTCCTATTGGCTGATTTGAGCCTTCAAATTCAAATCAGCCAATCGGATGAGAGCTACTGTAATTCTATTGGCTGATTTGAATAGCCAATAGAATAAGAGCTACTGACATTCTATTGGCTATTCATATCAGCCAATAGAATTACAGTAGCTCTTATTCTATTGTCTATTCTATTGTCAAAGATCAGTCAGAATACTGTAGCAAAAATTATACAAAAATGTAACGTCCAGGCCATCCTCGGACGTTAACACCTCGATAGGAGTGTCTTCTGATGAGAAGGGTTACAGAAAATCACCATGCAAGTTCACTGCAGTTAGCTAAAGAAGTAGAAAGCCAAACTGGGGTGATTGTTTTCTGTGACACAATACAGCGTACACTGCAGAGGAATGGCATGCATGGGTGTCGTCCACGAAGGAAGCCTCTCCTAAAGCCCATGCACAAAAAAGCCTGACTAAAATTTGCCAGCACATATGCTGAAAAGGAAGACTACCCGGGACTTCTGTACTCTAGAGTGATGAGATCAAGATAAATGTTTTTGGAACTGATGGCTTCAAAACTGTATGGCATCGCAAAAGGTGAGGAGTACAATGAAAAATGCAATGGTGCCTACAGTGAAAGATGGTGGTGGCAGTGTCCTTCTGTGGGGCTGCATGGAGTGCTGCTGGTGTCGGGGAGCTGCATTTCATTGAAGGTATCATGAATTTCACAGATGTACTGCTCTATAATGAAAGAGAAGATGCAACCATCACTCCGTGCCCTTGGTCGTCAATGCAGTTTTCCAACATGATAATAATCCAAAACACATCTAAGGCCCACTGTTGCATTTCTGTAGAAGAACAGGGTGATGCGAGTAGCCATGTATGTCTCCTGATCTGAACCCAACGTACACCAATGGGGAATTCTGAAGAGACAAGTTGAGCATCACTCTCCATCCGGCATCCAGGCTCTAAAAGAGTCATTCTTGAAGAATGGAAAAAGATAGATGTTGCAATATGTCGCCAAACTTGTTCTTTCCATGCCTAGAAGACTTGGTGCTGTCCTTACAAATCATGGAGGTCATACAAAGTACTAGATGTAGTAGTTTATGTTGTGGGGTGTATTTTTTTGTGCATCACCTACTTTGAGTAAACCTGAAGATTTTTGTAGTCTAAGTTATATATTAACCTTACTTTCATGTAATGAGCTAAAACAAATGTACTATAAAAACTCAGTTTTGTCCAAAATTCTAGAAATTGTTCATGTGTTCGTTGAGATATTGATTAAACTCTTACTTTTCAAAAAGGGATGTACTTGTCTTATGCTGAGCACTGTATATCCTCCTGAATTACTTCCTGTTGTTTGAGTCCCGTGCAGTAGTGGTCATGTTCTTTAAGCAAGGTAAGGAAGGTTTGGTCCTGAATTCCATATGATACCACATAATAAAGATGTTCAGCACTCCAGCTTTCCAAGATAGTTGATGACCAGGTGTCCCTGTGTCTGCCTCCAAAAAAAGGCTTTTGGACATGAGTACCATCTTTGCGCCTTAGCTTATTGCATGGAAGTTGATCTTCCATGCACTTTGCCTCTGAACTGGGACTGTGTGTTCCAACCTTTGGGCACAAAAGGAATCAGAAGCTTTATAACCTTGAAACTGATCTGCTTGTGAACAGTACAAAATATTCAAACTTGAATATCATAGATTCAAATTCTATACCCAAACATTATATTTTTCTGGATTGACCCAGGAATTTACTATTTTAGAGCTGGTGTCTGTTTTCAGTGACCAGTAACCAGTAACCAGATTGGCTACAGCTTATCTGCCTAGCATGGACAACGTCCTTAAGCACTCAGCTAAATCTGTGTAGTTGTTGAAATCCAAAAAGTAGTAACTTCTTCAAACCTGTAAGAAAAGGTACCACTATCGAGCTCTCAGGCGAACCAGAAATAGAGTGAAATACATTGAATCTGTGACTTTTATAACAGAAATAGTTGAAACATGGCTCTGTGGCTCCTTGATGCAATTAAAGTTTCTTAGTTTTCTGCTCCAATTTGTCCCCATGATATATTGAAGTATATAGGAGTAAGCAATTGGAGCATTTTTATTACGCTATTCTATAGAAAAGAGTATAAAACTGTTTTAGGCAGGGAACACATTGGTACATTAAGCTATTTTTCCATTTTTCAGAAATTCATCCAAATACATCTCTGTTCTCACTAGAAAGCATTATAAAAGGACCACCAAGATATGTAGTTTTTTTCTAATCAGATTGGGCAAATAAAAAAAACTATTGTAAAGGACATTACATGGATTTTTTACATAAGATTGTTCCTGAAAGCTTGTGTTTTTCGGAACAGTTTCTGTTAGTGTGTATTGTAAACAACTCTTAGCCCTCCTGCCTTCTAAAACACTACTATGTTATCAGATAAAGGCCAGTGAGAAATGGGGAAAATTTACTTCCTACAGATGCAACTAAAAACACAAAGATCTTTTAAACATCAGTTGGTGTTGGCACCTCAATAAGGTCCTTGAGTACACATTAACTTTTATGATTACGTGATATTATATGATACCTTATCATATAGAATGTCCTTAAGTAGACAGAAATAATGAAGAAACCCAAAGGCACATTTATTAACCATTATCTTTTACCATCAAATAAAAAAGGGTAACCACAGGCTTTATGAAGTCATTGGTTATGTAATTTCTCCATTTGTATTGGTTTGATTGTCTTAAGCCATTCAGCAACACTGGCTTTTTGACATTGATTCCACTGTATCTCAGTTCTGCTCAAATTTAAAATTAAAACTACTTTGTCTTAAATTAACTTTATATAGTATAATTGGAGCAATTTACTCCAATTATTGTGCTGACACAAATACCACTAAAACTACAGACATTGCTTGCAGGGACCATAGCCTTTTATGTTTGTATTGACCAGTGCATTTTTTATTTGGGGAAATATGTTTACAGCTTAGTAAGACAAAGCATTTCAACAATAAATATTTTGTGTTTTTGTTTCAATTTCAGTTATTATTGTTATTATTAATAGTCCTGATTAGCTGCTATGTAAAAGTTGCTTCAGATGCACCTGTTAATAATTAATTTGTCATTTATAATAATCTGTTCTACATTAAAAATAAACACTTTCTCTCTATTCCAGTTATAGCGTCAACAGTGGGTGGCAGTTGCTCTGGCTCTGCACTGGCTTGTTCCCTCCCAGTAAAGTGTTATTGGTCCATGTACAGAAATTCAATTGAGAGTCGACGAAAAGAACCATTGGCCAAGGAGTGTAATCTAAGGATTCGAAAAGTGTTACAGTAAGAGCAATTCCTCAATGCCTCTTTTGCATGGTATATAATGTTACCTCCATTATAGCATGAACCTATATTTTTCAGTTAATTTCTTAGAATGCTAAAATAAACTCATGTTAGTTCTATAATTATTATAGTTATTAAAGCTTGGTTTAAGTTTACTAAGATTCAGGCATTAGACAGACAGGCATCTCTGCAGCACAGCCACGGAAAACATTTTTGTTGTAGAATAAAATAAAATTATTCTCACCACAGGAAGCTGTATTATCTTAAAAATAGCTATTCAAAAAAGCAGCATGCATTTTTCACTCACAAATTTTGGGCCTAATCACAAGACAAAGAGTTAGATTACAAGTGAGGCGCAAACGATTGCACTAGCGTTATCGCGGTCATTTGCACCCACCTTTCAATTGCGCTTGAAATTACAAGTTTGAGCAAAATTGCTATTGCGTTATCGTGATTCACGCAATCTCAGAGCTGTGGTTAACTGTTTTCTGAAACAAAAAGTTGCACAAAGCACTTCAAAATACATTCCGAAGACGCTTACACTCATATTAATATTGTATAATAAAAAAAAATTAAAATAATATTGCACACAAAGTTATAAAGGCTCAAATATATGAGATATCGGGTTGTTAGAAAAAAAAGCCACAAATGGACTTTAACATTGAGACACATACACACATATTTATACATTAATATATATGTACACATATAAAGATATATATATATATATATATATATATATATATATATATATATAACACACACGCACAAATACATATTTAGCAATGTATCTGCATATGTTTGCAGTCATACATACACATATAAAACTCATTAATATATATGTCACACAATATATATATATAGTATATAATAATATATATATACGTATTTGTTTATTAGAGCTCTTTGCCATTAAGTAGATGAAAACATTCTAAAACATATTTATGCAATAATCATTTTTAATAAAGAGTTTTAACATGTATTTACTCTAAATGTGAATATGCTATGTTGTGCAAAAATCTTAAGTCTAGAAAAAGTTCACAATTGCAAAAATGCATTTTACCGCGCCACTTGTAACTCTTGCCCAAAAGCTTTCCATATGCGTCTGAGATTAATTCCACTTGCAAGCAATGGAGCAATATAGAGCCAAGACAGGGGCACATACAGAAAAAGTATGTACATAAAATTAGAAACTTTCATTTTGTTTCTACACAAAGATACAGACTTGTATATTGTTTTCACGCTAGGTTCTTTTGATAGTGTATAATTTGCTAGCTTGTGTTTCATATACAGGATTGTATGATGATTTGCCCTTTTGAATAGGCTTCACACATATGGAGGTGTATTGTCAATTAGTAAGCGTCCATTCACATGACAGATCTCACTTGTTTGTATCAGCCAGACAGAGCTAGTGTAAACAGTAGAATAGTCATTTAAAATGAACAATTCTCTTCAGTAACTACAAATGTTTACATTTCTGAAAGCTGCATTTATTAAATATTTTGTGTCTGTATTTATGCAGGTTACTTTCTTTATAATTTAACAGATACTATTCTCTTGTCCATCTGGGATTTTTCTGGTTTACTCAAGCTATGTAACACCCCCCTAACATTATCTGGAAAGCATTTGGGACTGGGAGGTTTATGGCAGTCATGATAACTCTGTGGGTGAGATTGGACAGATTGGGTAGAGTTGTATGTGTCATGAGTCAGGTTACAGGAATAGTATAGTCAAAATTAAACTTTAATGATTCAGATTATTTTTAAGCAACTTTCTAATTTACTCTTAATATTCAATTTTTTCTTCGTTCCCTTAGCATCTTTCTTTGAATGTAAGCTTAGGAGCAGCCCATTTTTTGGTTCAGAACCTGGGTAGCTTATTGAGGGCAACATTTAGACACCAATCAGAAAGTGCTACCCAGATCCTGAACCATAAATGGGCCAGCTGCATGCTTACAATGATAATAGGAGTAAATTTGAAAGTTGCTTAAAATTGTTTGCTCTATCTGAATCATTAAAGTTTAATTTTGACTAGACTATCCCTTTAAGCGTGACATAGAGACTACTCGGTAACTTTATAAAACCAGGACTAAAGGAGGTTCAGTGGAAGGGATAGTGGGACAGAGCTCCAAAACTGGTACATCCTGCAAAATGTAGAATCATTGGTAGCTCTTGTAAAGTGGACATGAACAGCACAATATGTACAAAAGGTGATCTTTGTGTGACAGATTACAAAGTGAGATATTGCGCAACCATGTTTTCTTTGTCCATAATCAAATTTCTAGCTCAAGTGGAGACTGCTTAGGAAAGCTGTGGAAATACAGGAATCTGACCTATATAATGTATTTATCCTGTGTTGAGCGATATGCAATCAAATATTTAAAGGGTAAAAAAAACTCTGAAAAGTCTGCCATGCATATAAAAGATCACCCTTTAAGACGTGTTTAAACAAATATTTTGCATGAGATAAAGGTTATGGATTTATTTTGATTTTTGAAGCTAACAGGAAGTGCAACTTTGCCCTAAGCGACTGATTGCTGATTAGCTGATAAGCAGACCCTACTACTTTTTGGAGGCACATCTGTTTTATACAAAAAATTAATTATGTTTTTAAAAAAAACCTTTTAGTTTCAATAAAGAAAAAAAATATTTTGGTGTCTCTTGACTAGACACATTTAACATAAGGCATGTTGATAGCATTTGGACAAATGTTAATTATTTGCTGAGTAATAAAATACTTTTTATCAATAATAATAATAAGGTGTTTGAAGCTTTGCACATGGTTTACTGTATGAAAACAGCCCAGTTCACTGTATGTTTAGTTATCATCTCCTTTTCAGTTTAAAACTTTTGTACAAACTTGTATTAAACTTCATTGTACACTGCAACCTACCACATACATGTTTTTTTATAGTCCACGGTTCACTTAAATATATTTAATGAAATGGTTTTTATCATTGCAGACACGGGGTAAGGAAACAACCACCTCACCTTTTTGAAGTTGAAGCCATACAGCAGATGAACACCAAGATCTACCACAAGTTTTACTTTCCAAATTGAAACAGAAGAGGTATGAATACCACTGTAATGTACTAAAGTAACAAGATTTGGTTCAAACCTGGCGCATCAGTCCTAGAAGAAGTATCGTATGACAGATTTATCTAGTTCGTTTCTTGTTTAGGGCATTCGAAGTGGGAACAAACAGCAGAGTGCGGGAAGTGTGTCCAAAACATTTCACCAAACTACAGCTTAGCTCCTGGGACGGGTTTCAGCATATTCATGAAGATAGCAGACAAGGTAATTCTGGTTTTTAACCACATTTTCCATCAACAGACCCACTGTGTAGTTTTAATGTTTATATTTCAGTGCTTTTTGTTGACCTAATATAACCCTATGTCAAATTCTTAAAAAGAAGAATATATGCTGATTCTAGCATTCCACATAGCTTCATTACGTCCTATAAATGGCAGCACACCACTTTTTTTATTTAGAGAACTGAGTTAGATCTGCCTATGCAAGGGTTAGCGAGATATTTCTCCTCATGTTAGAAAATGTTAGAAAATGTAGGATGTTAGTGATAAATTATGTCCATATTGGTTATTTTGAAGGAGCATGGTTTACTAAAAAAAGTTTATAGGTGTTCAAAACACTTTTTGTTATAATTTAAATTTTGTAATTAGGACCATTATGTATCAGTAAATAAAAACATACAACAGTCAAACATAAACAAAACACTACCTGACTGGTAGTATAAATGGAGAGTCCAAAAATATCTCGTAGCCTTATACAGCACATATTACGCAGGATACACGTGTCACACATTTGCCACCACAAAAGCATCACACATGCTACAGTATCTACAGTATCATAGAGGCCCTGACCTGAACATTGGACATACAGGGCAAATGCCCAGAGCGCCGGAGCTGGGTTGCAGTAGCACCTATTTCCCATGCACCGCACACACCAACCTTGCCAAGCCAGACCCACACATTTACACTGTGGCCTCGCGGCCCTGCGCTATCTGCTTCTGCCTCCCTCCCCCAGCTGCAGTGCCCTGTGGAGGAGCTCTGGTAATTAGCTCTCGGGGTATGGGCTGGGGTCATCAGAGCAGATACATAGAAATTTAGGAGACTGGGAGCTTCAACTTTGGGGGCACACTTCAATAGTCCTATAAAAGCTTTCCCACCGTTAAGTAATCTGCAGCTTGCATGGGACACATGGAGGTGACTGACTTGTCAGAGGACATCATTTGGAGTGTAATCTGAAGACAGGCTTTTGAAGAAAGGTAATTGTAATATGATTGGCCTGGGACATTTTTTTTTAATTAAAACTATGGCTATTTGAATAATTATCAGGGCTAAATGGTTCCATTAACTCATTCTATTATACTTAAAACATAGGATGGCTAAAAAGACAGAAGTGTGTACAGAGGTCTGAGTGCAGAGGCAGTCAGTGTCAGTAAAGGATAACAGGAAATATATGGTTATACACAAAGCATTTCTGACATAAATTATATATCAACATAGAATCAATATGTATAAATATGTGAAATTATGTATACAGTGGAATATAAGATAGTCAAAAAAGGAGAAAGGAAAGAAAGAAAAAAAAAGGGAATAATAATAATGACAAAAGTGTGGACAAAGGCTTACCTGCGTACCTATGCATAGAGTGTGTGGAATATACAATATAATTGACTACAGGATATGAAAGTACATTACAAAACATTTTGATAATGTGTTAAGAAACTAGAGTCCATATTTAGTCCAGAATTTAGCAAGTTTGAAGTGCATTAATCATTTTAATTTCAAAGCGTTTTTCTTTCCATGGTGTTTTTGAAGTTGCCTCTGAGATTTTGATTTTGAGGTTTTGGATGAAGTGGTCAGGTTGGGTGAAATGGTGAGCAACAAGGGTGCAGTATTTTGTTTCACAGTAATTTTTGATTGAGTGTCTGTGTAAGTTCATCCGAAGGTGCAGTTTTTGGCTTGTTTCTACCAATATAAAATCCCACTTCACATGCAGTGCACTGCAATGTATCATGTATACAGCATTTGCAGATATACATGCATACATACATATCAACTTTTATGTCTTTTTAGCCATCCTATGTTTTAGATATAATCTGTAAATTCCATCAAATTGGTCAGTATTGCTTAGACTTGTGGACTAACACGGCAACTCCAATCAACGTATATATATTAATATATATATATATATATATTATATATATATATATATATTATATGTATATATATATATATATATATGTATATATATATATATATATACAGAAAATTACAAACATATAAATACACCTATGAGCCCTTTAATATATTTCTTTTTTTTATTATTTTTTATTTTATTTTATACTTTCTTTATTAACATAAAAAAAGAAAAAACACACAAGCAAAACAATAGCAACAAAACATACAAGACAAAATTTACCCAAATAATAAAGCTTCCAAATCAGTAATATTTGATTAGTCCTTTTCATATCCTTTGTCCCCCTCCTTTCCCTTTCCCTTCTTTTTTTATACAGACTGACTGTCTGATTGGTTCCAAAAAAAAAAAGGGACTTCTCTCTCTTCACCCTCTCCCCCCCCATCTCCTTATATAAATCTACATAATTTCTCTCTCCTATCCTCTCCTCCTCAGGTTTAAATTAATAATTTGTTCTATATAAAGTACAACATCTTCACTTTGGAAACACACAAAATCCCTCCAGGTCTTGAAAATTTTTTTATTCTTGCCCCCATTTAACTTAAACTCAAAAAGCTGCCTTAATCACTGAATCTACAAAAAAGTTTTTTAACTTCTGTAATAGAAGGTACTTTGGAGGTGATCCGATTCTTAAAAATAAGTGTCCTAACAATTATTATTACCGTAAGTATAAAATTCGTTTTTTTTTTCCCAGGAAGTATGACCTACCAGGAAGAGAATAGAATCCCTTTCCAATTGTTCCAATTTTGCCCATAGCTGTTTTAGCTTAGGACAATCCCACAGCAAATGGCTCAAATTAGGGTCCTGGAAAGAACATTTAGAGCAAACATTGGACACTCTTTTATTCCATTTAGTTTCTCTATAATATGATGCAGAGAAAAGTCTTTGAGTTGTTCTAAGACTGTTCATTAATACATTGTCTAGTTCCTCTAGATCTATTATTTTTGCCCAATGAGCAACTAGTTCCTGTATTGAAGCCTTTTCTTCTATGGACAGAAGGAATCCATAAATAACCAACAGTAGCCTCTTCCCCGTTAATTTAGAATCAATAAGAGGATGGTCTATCCATATTTGAGGGAAAATCTTAGTTAGGCTAAGAATATACCTTCTTACCTGTAAAAAATAGAATATATGTTTTCTTTGTACTGCTGGAATTTTTTTTTTAAAGTTATCAAATGTATGTAATTTATCAAGTTTGTAATCATAGAAATCTCTCACGATCAATGGTTTAGATGGTGACCATTTCTCATAGATATCTGACATATTACCCAGCGGGAAATGCCCATTTCCCTTTATCGGTAACCATTAGAAATATTTTGTGCTAGTCCCAGACGTTTAGATAAATTTCCCAAACCCATAATGTATCTCTAAATAAGGGGTGCTCAGAAATAATCCCACCCAGCTCTCTATTTTGAAGCAAATAGAACAAAATTCAAGGAGAATGGGGAGCAGACCTGTTTTTCTAAAGACTCATCTGAGTATACAAAGGACCCGTTGCAGCCAATCCATCGGGAAAGCGCAGAATAGAGGCATGATTATACCATTTTTAAATTCGATAAAGACAACCCTCCTTTACAATAAGGTTGATATAATTTAGCAAGCTTAATTCTTGCTTTCCTCCCACTCCAAAGATAATACCTCAATGCTTGATTGAAAACCGCCAGAGATCAATCTTCTTGATCAAAAAACGGAAGCATCCTCACGTATAGAGGATTTTTTGGAACAATAAACATCTTAAACAGGGCCACTCCTGCCTGTTAGGGAAACTGGGAATGACGCCCAAGTTTTCATCTTTTCTCCAGTGTCTCTCAAAACCATTAGAATATTATCCCTGTACCCAATTCACCATATTAGCAGAGATTTTCAACCCCAGAATAACTCAAGGTTTTAGTTTCTATAAATTGAATAGGGCTGAGACTCCCTCAGATTATGTTTTAGCCAAAGAATTTTAAATTTTGCAAGGTTAATCTTGTACCTGAAACCATACTGTACTGATCCAAAAGATTCACAATCTCATCAATCTGATTTCTTGGATTGGCTACAAATAACAAAAGATCATCCGCAAATAAAGCAGTTTTAAATATCTCCTTCCCTATGCCTGAATTCCAATCAGCAGTTCTCTCAGTCTAATAGCTAGGGGCTCAATTATCAAGTCAAACAGTAAAGGAGACATAGGGCACCTTGTCCGAGTTCCTCATGTCAAACAAAAGCCACCTGAGATACCATTATTGATCAATATGGAGGCTTTAATGTCTGAATAGACATTTATAAACAAAGTCCCCTAAATTGCCCCACAATCCCAAATTTCCCAAAAACCTGGAGCAAGAAGGGCCACTCCACTCTGTCGAAGGCCTTCTCTGCATCCAAAGATAGCAGGAAGACCTCAGGCAGAGCAGAGCAGCCCCCCATAATGACAAATTACATGAAGAATTTTCCTTATGTTAAACTCTGAAGCCCTACCCATGATAAACCCCGCCTGGTCCTGATGAATTACTTTGGGAGTATTGGCTTCAATCTATCAGCCAAGATCTTCATCTAAAATTTTATAATCAAGACCAAGAGGGAAATAGGTCTATATGAGGTAATATCTGAAGGGTCCTTGTTATTCTTGGGGATTAGAATAATGTTCGCTCTTTTAAAGTACTCTGATATTTTAAGGCTTGATCTAAAGTAAGCATTGTAAAGATCTGTCAAGACCAGACCGATTTCAACCATAAAATCTGATAGAACTCAAGAGGCAGATTATCTGGCCCTGGGGTTTTCCCCCTGGCCATCAGGCTGAATTGTTTTTTGAATCTCGTTTTCAGTTATTGGTTGATTCAAGGCTTCACAATATAGCTCTGAAATCTTGGAATATCAGTGGAATTCCAGGAATTCTGTGATTTTCTCTGGGACTGGACACTGTGATGTATATAGATCAGTGTAGAAGCTCTGGATAATTGCGCAATTTTTTCTTGTTCTGTATAGATTGTCTCTTTTACTTTCCAAGCTGCGACTGGTTTCCTCCTGGTTTGCCTCTCTAAACGTTTGAGGCCATCAATTTGCCAGCCTTATTGCCAAATTTTGAAATCTAGCAGCATTTTATAAAGAAGTTTCCTGTGCCTCTCCCATTAAGAAAGGCCTCTCTTTCTTTCCCTAATCAGGAAATAATTATTTGTATTAGCCTTGCTAGGATTTCTTAAATACAAAGTATATGCCTCCCTTACCCTGTCTGACAAATCTTTATCCTTCCTTGCCTTCTCCTTCTTTAATCTTGCTACATACTATTAATTTCTACTTTTAGATAAGATTTAGCAGTGTCCCAAAATAGTTGGATATTTTCTCTGCAATGGCTATAGAATACCTTAAATTCTCTCCATGCAGTAATAAGAAAACTTTTAAATTGGGACCGAATCTTTAAATATGTGGGAAAGAAGAAGGAACTAAAAGTAAAATTCTTCTTTGTTTTAAATGATAAGATCACCGGGGCGTGGTCCGACAAGACAAAATCGAGAATGTTACATTTCTCACTCTGGAAACCAAGAATTCAGAATAAAAAACAAATCCAGTCTCGAAAGAGTATTGTGTGTTTTTGAACAACACGTATACTCATGCTACTAGGATTTAAGAGTCCTGCATACATCCACCAAGTTCAATGACTCATAAAGTAAATTAAAAATCTTTTTTTCAAATTTAAGCTGGGAGGTTCTATATTTACCTTTAATACTATCAGAACCCATTTTCCTTCTGTCCAGATAAGACCAATTGACCGCGAGTCTGCAGGGGGCAGCGTTTCACCAAGCAGCTCTTGTGAGCTGCTGGTGCAATGCTGAATACGGCGAGCGTATTGCTCGCCGTATTCAGCGAAGTCTGGCGGACCTGATCCGCACTGTCGGATCAGGTCCGCCAGACTTTAATAAATATGCCCCATAGTATCTATCTCCTCAATATTTGTGCATATTTTACATATAATACCTAAATCAAAAAAAAAAAAAAAAAAAAAAAAGGCCTCCCATAATTTGAAACCCACCATAGATAAACATGCATTAATGCCTGTGTTGCTTTATACTTATACATAATCCTTCAATCAAAAAGACAAAGCTAGCCAAACTCTTTTCAATTATAAAACTTCTAAAACAGTGCTATTTACACTTAAAGGCCCAACAATGATATTCAGCCAGTATTGTCCATAATAATATCATAAACAAATTATCCATCTCCTTAGTGCTTGTGCATAATTTATAAAGTGCATTAGTCCATCGTGTCCTATCCTCTGCTCCATATCTTCCAATAACTCAACATCTCTAGAAAAAACATTATCACATATTTTAAGACCCACCCTAAATAATTATACATTAATACCTATGTATTTCTTTTATGATTGTACATATACTGTATTGCTACATATATCGGAATATCTTAATTTTTCTATTGGTATCTTCTAATAGGCCAGATCCAGCATCTTTTGTGCAGCCAATGCAATAAAGGGAACAAGAAAAAAAAAAAAAAAAAAAAACAAAAGCATATAATACATCAGACTCTTAAGGAACCCTTGAATATTTTCATCCTATCTGCCTCTAAAGGTAGCACTAGCTAAAATTACTCTTCTTTTCCTTCTTTTAAGAAGGATTAAACCCATACTTAGACATAGATTAAGTAGACAAAGGATAAAGGACTCTCATTAAACATATTAGTTTTTTTGTTCATTTTCTAAGAATCTTGAGCAGCTTCAGGTGAATCAAAAAAGAAAAAGTCCGACCCAGATTTGATCTTTAACTTAGCTGGGTACAAAAGATAAAAAAAATCTATTTCGGACACCAAGCGAGTGCACCACGGCTGAGAACTCTGTTTCCTCTTCAGCGATGTAGTAGGATTTTGCTCCTTGATACTGTAGCAGCCTATGTTTCCTGTAGGCCCTTAAGATCTCATTTTTCCCTTGAAAGTTCAAAAATTTCGCTATCACTGGCCCTTGGTTTTCTAGCAATCAGCGTATAATCCTCTCATTCTCTTCCCCAGCCTATGTACTCTTTCAATTATAAAATATATTGCTCTCAGGATTTAGGCCTAGTAATTCAGGGAGTAACTGCTCCACAAACTTCTTTAGATCTTGAAATGTCAAGGGCTTCCGGAACTCCAATCAACCGCACATTGTTCCGCCTTGACCTGTTCTCCATATCATCAACTTTATTAGCCAAGATAGCATTCTGTTTTCGGAGTGCTTCTATTTGTAGCTGTATGGTATTTTGAATGTCCTCCACAATTTGAGACTCTCTGCTCTGCTTCCCTTATTCTCTCTGCTTGAGATTTTAATTCTTCCAAAATTATATCCACTCTTTTATAAAACTCCTCTATTTTAGGACTGATTAAGTCTGCTACCAGAGTTGCGATTTCGCCAACATTAGAGATGTCAGAGTTTCTCTCTTCAAGTATAGATTTGCTTGGGGAGATAGCAGAAGCAGAAGCTTTATTGCTTTTTTTCTCCAATTGTTTCAATTTAGGTGACATTTTAGCTTGAGTAAGATATTTATCCATGTATAGCACTTTCAGCTCTACTTAGTCACCTGAGCCTTAATTCACTGCAGTGGTGCAGCTTACAGGGAAAATATGGATAGTACTCTCAACTATTTATCCACACACCAATTGTTCGTATATATACACCCCACTGGGTTCTATATATATCAGATATTTGACAAATATTGCCAGTGCTCTACAGAAAAAGACACCAATGGGTGGTCTAATAACGTAAAGACCAACTTCCTGCAGCAACTCTGAGGGTTTAGTAGGGTAACACAGGCTAGTGAAGCTGCTATTCTTTTTTGTTTTTTGTTTTTTTCCCTTCTGTTCCTCCCTCCTTTCCTCTTTTTTACCCCCTTCTATTCTCCCCCTTTATTTTATTTTTTTGGGGTCCGATCATTGCCACAGCTCTGGCATGTCTCAGTCCTCAGCAGATATACCGATAAACAAGCAGGCTAGTAAGCAAATATACAGAGCAGATCAACCGGTATACAAAACATTTAATAAGACAGGTAGAAATCCATATAAAAGTTGCAGTACAAGCAGCAGTTCCTACCTTCTCCCGGTGTTTCACACTTTTTATTTGGGGGATGAAGACCTCAACAGAGGCAAACCTGCGGCTACAGGGCGTCCACCTCCAAATTCTAAGACACCCCACAGTTCACAGCGATGGTCGGTAGCTCTCTTTACCAAAAAGTAGCTCCTAGACCCTCCTTGTGTTGCTGCTCTTACAGGCCTGCACGGTATCCCATGCCTTAGCGCTCACCCTTCCCGTTTCCTCCGATCGGGAGATGCTGATCTAGCTGGCTCCTTGCTACACAAGAACTCTCCTTCGGCTCTGGAAACTGAGTAGGGCTCCTTGAATCTCAGTCTCCGTGGCAGACGCGGTCACCTCTGTTCCGCTGTTACTATCTCCCCTCATCCTGAGTTTGCGCTTCTCACGCTGCGTGTTGACGTAGCAACATACACGCCCCCTTGGAAATAAAACAAGATTTGTTTTACATTTTTATTTCCCTTTAATATATATTTCAAGTATATCTGTATATACAATATATATATATATATATATTTATATATATCTATTTGTATATATTCATATAGATACATAGGTATAGATATATGTTTTACAAAAAATAATCATGTGTATATATATATATATATATATATATATATAAAGTAAATATATTTTAAAATGAAAAGGGTCATTTCTTTTTAGTGAAGAACATAGGAATTTGAAGTATTCCTAACGCACATTCGGCTTAAGTGCTGTTGATCTAGCACAGTTTCAGCTTAGTATGAGAGCAATAAAATGAAAATGATTTCTTTAGCGTGCCCCATAGAAGTATATGGGTAGAGATAGCTTTATATAAAGTCCTTTTGCTCTCGCGCAAACATTTTACTTTAATTTATAATACCAGCGCCAACTAGAGAGTGCTAATGTTTTACCTTGAGTGCAGTTAGCACTCAGGAGCGATAAAATGTATTGCTCTACTTGTAATCTCAGCCAAGGTGTCACACAACAGTGTGATCACACAGGCCACACTTATTGTTGGCCTAAATAAAAAAAAAAACACACCTGTTGAAAAGTATAGGATCTATAAAGAACGTACTATACTCCAAAGGAATGGTAGTTATTTTAGCTAGAGTAGAAATGGCAACATCCACTTTGGGAATGGATTCCCAGATTTAGAAACTTCCAAAAATTACCTCTGAGATTGCTTCCAAGACCGGAAAAACATCCAATGTTTGCTTCTGAAGGTTCAGGTTCTTGAACTCCCAAAGACAGCAAAACTTATTCCAGCAAAATGAGAAAATATGGGGGCGTGTCCGGGCAGCGGACATGTAAAGTCACAAAACTAGAAGCTCTCTTCAAGTTCTAGATAATCCACTGATTATCTTGTTATAAATGGGGCATCTCATCTAACTAATGCTAGATATTGTTAAAGAGGAAAGTGCTGCTTAAGAGAATACAAAAATCTGGACTGTTAAACATCTCTGGCGGGGGCCTCACATCAACTTCATCAACACCCCCCACTGGAGCTCCGGGTATAGCAGTAAAATCTGCTAATACTATACAACTATATTTCTTTCTAACCACACTAACAACTAGTTCTATATTCAGCCCATACAATGATCCACCAGAGAGTTAGAAAAATAGACTGGGCATAATGGCAGCGGTAGAGCTATAGGAACAGAATATGCAGGGCTTATAACTCAATACTTTCAAGACCTCAAGTCTGAACTCAGATCGATACGGGCTCTACTACTCTCAGATTTCAAGCGGCCAACTGATATTATCCAAGAACCAACAAAGAAGAAACCATCTATTCGAAATAGCAAGGCACAATATCTATGCCTGGTTATTTGAACACAATATGTGTACTTGTATTATCTTATCAGTAGAACACTGTAGTAAAAAAATAAAGATTATATGTTGTAGAGGTGATTAATCTATTATAGGTGTTTTATTAGACGAATTACACATCAAACAAAAAATGAAAAAAGGAGTTAGAGAAATACACACTGATGTGTAGCAGATATGTTGTAGAGAATTTATAACGAATGTGTTTAACATATTATACACATAGATCTAAAAAATGGGTGAAAAAGTGTTTTACAATTTTTTAATAGGAAATGTTATAAACAAGTTGATACAATATAAAATAAAAAGTAAAAAAAGTCTTTCTATTTTTTAAAACCAATGGAAACAATTTGATCACAAATCTGACATCTATGTATTTGTCAGATAGACTACACCTGTAACTAATGATCGTTTCACCTCTATATAGAGCAGTGCTTTCCAAACTGTGTGTCGTGACACATTAGTGTGTCGGCAGCAGAGTGTAGGTGTGTCCCTGCTTCAGCACAATTTTATTTTGAATTTTTTTTTACATTTTTTTTGGTTTCTGACTTTCCGCCTGCCTGCTACGCATATCACATGGTTGACACGTGATTGATACCTAGTGGGTCACAGATCGACTTAACCTACTGGTGCAGCTCAGTGGGAACTGAAACTATTCCCATATAGTGATAAATGTGAAACAACAAATGAGAGATGACATTTGTATCAAAAAATAATAATAATGGTAATAATAATAACATGGTGTACACCCGGGGGGGGGGGGGGGGGAAGAGTCTTTGGTTTAGGATATGTCCTGGTGAAAATGTCTTTAAAAATCGTAGGCGCTGTAGTGAGCAGAATTCCTTAGTAATCCAAAGGGATAAATAACATTGAACTCTTATCCAAAAAGGTGTTGAAAAAATATATGAATAAAAAAAAATGCATGAATAAAAAAAGTGAGCATATTTTCTTATATGCCCAGACTAGATGTTTTAGTTTGCTATAGTTCTTTTTGTTTTCTCTTACTGGTTTTTTTTATTCATACATTTTGTCAACACCTTTTTGGATAAGAGTTCAACATTATTTATCCCTTTTTAATTACTAAGGCATTCTGCTCACTACAGCGCCTACGATTTGTAAAGACATTTTCACCAGGACATATCCTAAAACCAAAGACTCTTTTTTTCCCCCGGTGTACACCATATGCTATTATTATTATTTTTTTTGATACAAATGTCATCTCTCATTTGTTGTTTCACATTTATCATATCATGTATGCTATATGAAGAACTGATTACTAGTTATATATGAGATTTTTATACTCTTGGATTGGCCAATCCATTTCTCTTTTTTCTGTATACTGTACTCCCAGATTTAGCTATGGTTTTATCCTAATATAGATTTGACCTAAAATATCTCAGAGTCACATCTACAGGCTAACACCATATCGTTTTTACCTCTGTGTTTTATTATTTAACACTTTAGGCTACACAACTCCCTGCTATTTTACTTTCAACTCTATATAATTTTGTTTAAGTACATCTATTGTACACATTTTAGACAGATTGAAAACTAGTCTAGAATAGACACGTTGTTCTTTTTAGCACTTTTTCAGCTGATCACTTATAATGTGCTGAATTTTCACTTATCCGCACGCAATTTTATAAACGGCTCCAAGTATAATAACACCAGAGCCCAATCATTCAAGCCTAACAGCTGCCACAATAGTTCACTATACATTATAGGGTCAAATTTTTTAGCAGACATTCTGTTTTTTTTCAGTGCACAATATCGTTCCATTTTCTAGTAGACATTTTGTCTCTTTTTAGTACGCTCATTTTTAGAACAATATTGTTTCTTTCTCTTTACTGTCTTAAACCTTCAGTTGCAACATTCTCTATATAGAGGTGAAACGATCATTAGTTACAGGTGTAGCCTATCTGACAAATACATAGTTGCCAGATTTGTGATCAAATTGTTCCCATTGGTTTTCAAAAATAGAAAGACTTTTTTTACTTTTTATTTTATATTGTATCAACTTGTTTATAATATTTCCTATTTAAAAAAGTGTAAAACACTTTTTCACCCATTATTTTAGATCTATGTGTATAATTTATAAATTCTTTACAACATATCTGCTACACATCAATGTGTATTTCTCTAACTCCTTTTTTCGTTTTTACTATAATTGTACGTCTGTAAATTCGTTTGATGTGTAATTCGTCTAATAAAACACCTATTATAGATTAATCACCTCTATAACATATAATCTTTATTTTTATTTTTGTGGTTACTGCAGTGTTCTACTGATAAGATAATACAAGTACACATATTGTGTTTAAATAACACAACCAGGCATAGATATTGTGCTTAGCTATTTCAAATTCTATACTATGGACAATCATCTATATTGTCCATATACTCTATAGCGTACTGTAGCCTCTTTTAGAGGCGCTCCTTCTAGAAACCTGCCCCCTTCTTAGACCTATCAGAAACAACTTTTTTGGACAGCTGTTCCATATAGAGGTTGAGCAAGTACGTAGCACTTTTTGGCGCTGTCCTCTACAAATCACTTTGTATTAAGAAACCATCTATTACTGTGTGTGAATTGAGTTATATATATTACCCACACAAGCAGATCCGTCATACACAGATGTTCTGAAAATGCGAAAAACACCCTGGAAAAGAGACCCATTGCAGGAAACTGCTGTAAGCTTCCCCCATCCTGAGTACGTAAAAGCTGCAAACCATAACTTACTTGTGGTGAAGTGCTGCCATGCTGTGAGGGACTTGCTCCCAGATGGAAGAGCGCGGTCGATTTCCTGGGAACAGCTATGGCTCAGAAATGGCCACGATGTCTCTAGTGTAGACTTACTACAAAAGACTGGCAATCCATCAGTAGGCTACAGAGAAATAACATTGATAGCCGCACGGACGTGAGTGGCATGGGAAGGGTTTTCAGTCTTGTGGCTCTGATGAACTGTATTTCTTTACATGGCTCCCAACGCAGATTCCCCCTGATGGAATACTTGCAAGCTCAGAGACGATCTGGGGTAGCTAAATACCAGTAGCATTTACAAGCGCTGGGCTGCATGGCTCTACAAGACAACCGTTTTGTTTATGTTTTATATTTTTACTATCATTTGCTTCATCAGTTAAAATGTTTGCCTATAAGACTTTATCTACCACCTAATCTGATTGTATTATGAGCTGGAGTCTTGGTTTACTTATATGGAGGGGAATACTCACTTTGTGTTTAGCCTCTATTCTTTCATCTCAAATTATACATTAAGTAAGTGTCCACTAATCATTAGACATCTGCCCTTCTACACTTATTGTTACTCCAATTATTCAAAAAATCATGAGCACTTGAGCAGAAATACTGGAATATGATCAGGCACACCTATCCTTTTAGTTATTTAATTGTCAATATATTTCTTTGTTCTTACTTGAATGGTTAGATGAGCAGCTTCATGTAGGAGGTAACCTTTTATATCTTTACAAATCTTTCCTTGGAGATCCTAGGCAACTTGGATATTCTGACCTCTTGCTGTCTGCGGCCAAGATAGTAGGACAGGCATCTCACCTTTCCCTGATCTTGCCCATACCTAGGAACATGAATAAAATATAGATGGTACATTTGTTCTACAGCTGAACCCCTGTTATTTTAAGCAAGGATAATATACTATTCTAGTAACTATTACACCTTTTTAGTGCAGTGCCTACTAGCAAGAAGACTTTCCTTTTCAGTTTTGATTGCTACTATAAAGTAAACCCCAAGAACAAAGTATGTTTGGTGAAATTTTATAGTTCACAACACCCCTGACTATTTTCGACTAGATTACTTATTCCTAACCTCATGCAATTGAGCATCTTAATTTATACTCCAAATCATCTAAAAGGTATTTATAAAGACTGCCCTAAGTTAAGGTGACTTTTTTTTTGTATACTAATGTCTCTATATTAATTTACTATTAGCTCAGGCTAAAATACACCTTGTCATTGTAATGTTCTCTATAAGTGGTTACGGGTGCCTCATGTTACTTATAACAGGTTCATAAGTTAAGTTTTATATTGTTTTCATTACTTTAATTATCATACTATACCAGATACTAATTATCTCTTATCTGTACTAAGGTCCAAGAGCGACTGCTACAAATGCTAACCTCCCTCTTTCTTGTATTTGTGATCAGTTAGGTCCAACAGTGGCCTTCTAAGAGGCAGAGAGTATTTACTAAAGTTTATAATATTGCTCACTTTTATGTATATTACTTGCAGGTTATTTTTATTTTTCTACCATATACTCCATCCAGCTGGAATTTTGTGCATGTTATCAGTACTCATACATTTCGAAAGTAGTCTATGATTTCAAAGTGTATGTCATTAGATATCCTTTTTGTTCTGGGCTAGTTCTATACTGTGTTTTCCGCTAATTTTTATGAGGACTCTAGACTGTTAAACTGGAAACGATATGTAACCTTGCATCTATTGTACATGGATAAATGTTTTACGTTGTATCTTATAAAAGAATTAAAAAAAAAATAAAAATAAAATGTGCAAATGTTCCATCTTAAAAATAAAAGATCCACTTTCAGCCTCCAGGTCCAAAGAAGCATTCTGACTACCAAATAGTATCTCACCTTCTGAGGTGATATCAGAATCTTCCACATAAGATTTCCTAATTAAACAGACTGATATATTGCTTCTATGAGAAGTACCAGATGAGCTTAACCCCACAGAATCCTACAAAGAGAAGCGCTCTACCAGGAACGAGCAACAGCTTAGTATCTTTTTCTATGGCAATTTACCACCTAGGAGCAGCCTTTTTTAGCCCAGTTGTGCTTTTCAGAGAGGAATACTTTCCTGAAGTATATCAGTCTGATCCCGCCATGTAAGGTCATGCCAGCCCTGAAATACCAGGCAGTTCCCCTCTGAACTAGGAACATGACAACCCCAGACGATTGTTTCAGCCTTAACCCCACAGAAGTATCACCCTCTGCGAGCAAGCGTTTATGTTTGCCTGGAGAAGGCAAATAAACCAATACTTCCTGGGATCTACCTAAGAGAGGAGGACATTGACATGGGAGATATCTTACAGACAGGACCTATCTACACAAAGAGATAGTATCCATCCATGAACAGCAAAATTGAGCTGGAGTAAACAGCACAGAATGTTTGCACTGTACACATTTTACTGAAACTTACATTTTTCATCTTCTCCTGTTGGGTCAAAAAATAAAAAACTGAGAAAGCTATTGGTATAATGGGTATTAGGTATGTGCATTTGTTTTTTTTCATTCCGTAATGAATGCGAAAGTAGGCTGCTGCAAGCCGCATTCGTTTGTTTTTGGAACTGCAAATATTCTTTCACAAGAATATTTTCGGCAAGTGAAAACAGACAAATGCGACATGCAGCAGCCTACTTTCGCATTCATTACAGAACTAATTAATAAACAAATGCACATGCCTATTGGGTATTTTTTGCCTCCTCCTAGTGGACTGGAGTTTAATCGCACATGTGATGGCTCATGGACTCTCACCACCTTATGAAAAAAAAGTTCAATTATAAATAATAAAACACCTTTGCAATATACCTCTCTTACTTTTATTTTTATAGTCTAGAAATGTAGGATTTTCTAGTCCTGGAAACTGAGAGAGCTTCAATACTCTTGCCTCATATCTGTCACTAATTTGCTCTTTATTATCTTATCATTTTTGCTGTTGCCAAACAATGAAGATTTATTGTGGCAAGCTTTGTCTTGGCTTCTCTAGCTAAGGAAAGTTGTGGTGGAATGTGTACATTGATAAACAGTTGCAACAAACAAGGTGCTAATCTGTTCCAAAAACATTCAAACTCTGCTAATATGTTAATATATTGGAAGACTAAAGAAAAATGTTGTAAGGTGTTTACTTTTCCTTTAACTACCTCCTTATACCTGTGGATCCAACTTACCTAGCTGAATTCTTTTTGTCAGGTGATCAGTCTGAATGAGCAAGATTATTTCTATGATGCCCTGAGGCATATGAATGATTGGATCAGGAAGAGTCGACCATCATCAGGTGAGTGGTAGCAGGTATTTTATATAATCCTTTTTTTTTTCTTTATATATATATATATATATATAAATATAAATATATATAATCTTTTCTTTCATGTAATTAGCAAGAGTCCATGAGCTAGTGACGTATGGGATATACATTCCTACCAGGAGGGGCAAAGTTTCCCAAACCTCAAAATGCCTATAAATACACCCCTCACCACACCCACAAATCAGTTTTACAAACTTTGCCTCCTATGGAGGTGGTGAAGTAAGTTTGTGCTAGATTCTACGTTGATATGCGCTCCGCAGCAGGTTGGAGCCCGGTTTTCCTCTCAGCGTGCAGTGAATGTCAGAGGGATGTGAGGAGAGTATTGCCTATTTGAATTCAATGATCTCCTTCTACGGGGTCTATTTCATGGGTTCTCTGTTATCGGTCGTAGAGATTCATCTCTTACCTCCCTTTTCAGATCGACGATATACTCTTATATTTATACCATTACCTCTGCTGATTTTCGTTTCAGTACTGGTTTGGCTTTCTACAACATGTAGATGAGTGTCCTGGGGTAAGTAAGTCTTATTTTCTGTGACACTCTAAAGCTATGGTTGGGCACTTTTTTATAAAGTTCTAAATATATGTATTCAAACATTTATTTGCCTTGACTCAGGATGTTCAACATTTCCTTATTCAGACAGTCAGTTTCATATTTGGGATAATGCATTTGAATATATCATTTTTATCTTACCTTAAAATTTGACTTTTTCCCTGTGGGCTGTTAAGCTTGCGGGGCCTGAAAATGCATTCTTGGTGCTGACTTTCTTGGCGCGAAAAAATTCCAAAAATGTTGGCGTTCCGGATGTGGCGTCATTTTTGGCGCTAATAGCATTTAGGCGCCAAATAATGTGGGCGTCAATTTTGTCACTTTATTTAAGTCTCATTATTTGTTGCTTCTGGTTGCTAGAAGCTTGTTCACTGGCATTTTTCCCATTCCTGAAACTGTCATTTAAGGAATTTGATCAATTTTGCTTTATATGTTGTTTTTTCTATTACATATTGCAAGATGTCCCACGTTGCAACTGAGTCAGAAGATACTACTGGAAAATCGCTGCCTGGTGCTGGAACTACCAAAGCTAAGTGTATCTGCTGTAAACTTTTGGTAGTTGTTCCTCCAGCTGTTGTTTGTATTAAATGTCATGACAAACTTGTTAATGCAGAAAATATTTCCTTTAGTAAAGTACCATTACCTGTTGCAGTTCCATCAACATCTAATGTCAGAGTGTTCCTGATAACATAAGAGATTTTGTTTCTGAATCCATTAAGAAGGCTATGTCTGTTATTCCTCCTTCTGGTAAACATAAAAAGTATTTTAAAACTTCTCTTTATACAGATGAATTTTTAAATGAACATCATCATTATGATTCTAATGATTCTTCTGATACAGAGGATTCTGTCTCAGAGGTTGATGCTGATAAATCGTCATATTTATTTAAAATGGAATTTATCCGTTCTTTACTTAAAGAAGTCCTAATTGCATTAGAAATTGAGGATTCTGGTCCTCTTGATACTAAATCTAAACGTTTAGACAAGGTCTTTAGATCTCCTGTGGTTATTCCAGAAGTTTTTCCTGTTCCTGGTGCTATTTCTGAAGTAATTTCCAGAGAATGGAATAATTTGGGTAATTCATTTACTCCTTCTAAACGTTTTAAGCAATTATATCCTGTACCGTCCGACAGATTAGAGTTTTGGGACAAAATCCCTAAAGTTGATGGGGCTATTTCTACCCTTGCTAAACGTACTACTATTCCTACGGCAGATGGTACTTCCTTTAAGGATCCTTTAGATAGGAAAATTGAATCCTTTCTAAGAAAAGCTTATCTGTGTTCAGGTAATCTTCTTAGACCTGCTATATCATTGGCTGATGTTGCTGCAGCTTCAACTTTTTGGTTGGAAACTTTAGCGCAACAAGTAACAGATCATGATTCTCATAATATTATTTTTCTTCTTCAACATGCTAATAATTTTATCTGTGATGCCATTTTTGATATTATCAGAGTTGATGTCAGGTTTATGTCTCTAGCTATTTTAGCTAGAAGAGCTTTATGGCTTAAAACTTGGAATGCTGATATGTCTTCTAAATCGACTCTACTTTCCCTTTCTTTCCAGGGTAATAAATTATTTGGTTCTCAGTTGGATTCTATTATCTCAACTGTTACTGGTGGGAAAGGAACTTTTTTACCACAGGATAAAAAATCTAAAGGTAAAAACAGGGCTAATAATCGTTTTCGTTCCTTTCGTTTCAACAAAGAACAAAAGCCTGATCCTTCATCCTCAGGAGCAGTTTCAGTTTGGAAACCATCTCCAGTCTGGAATAAATCCA
Organism: Bombina bombina; assembly: GCF_027579735.1. Classification (NCBI taxonomy): domain Eukaryota; kingdom Metazoa; phylum Chordata; class Amphibia; order Anura; family Bombinatoridae; genus Bombina; species Bombina bombina. The sequence continues at coordinate 262,600,781 of NC_069502.1, forward strand.
AGCCTTCTAGAAAAGCAAAGCCAGCTTCTAAGTCCACATGAAGGTGCTGCCCTCATTCCAGCTCAGCTGGTAGGGGGCAGATTACGTTTTTTCAAAGAAATTTGGATCAATTCTGTTCACAATCTTTGGATTCAGAACATTGTTTCAGAAGGGTACAGAATTGGTTTCAAGATAAGACCTCCTGCAAAGAGATTTTTTCTTTCCCGTGTCCCAGTAAACCCAATGAAAGCTCAAGCATTTCTGAATTGTGTTTCAGATCTAGAGTTGGCTGGAGTAATTATGCCAGTTCCAGTTTTGGAACAGGCGCTGGGGTTTTATTTGAATCTCTTCATTGTACCCAAGAAGGAGAATTCCTTCAGACCAGTTCTGGATCTAAAAATATTGAATCGTTATGTAAGGATACCAACATTCAAAATGGTAACTGTAAGGACTATCTTGCCTTTTGTTCAGCAAGGGCATTATATGTCTACAATAGATTTACAGGATGCATATCTGCATATTCCGATTCATCCAGCTCACTATCAGTTCCTGAGATTCTCTTTCCTGGACAAGCATTACCAGTTTGTGGCTCTGCCGTTTGGCCTAGCTACAGCTCCAAGAATTTTTACAAAGGTTCTCGGTGCCCTTCTGTCTGTAATCAGAGAACAGGGTATTGTGGTATTTCCTTATTTGGACGATATCTTGGTACTTGCTCAGTCTTCACATTTAGCAGAATCTCATACGAATCGACTTGTGTTGTTTCTTCAAGATCATGGTTGGAGGATAAATTCACTAAAAAGTTCATTGATTCCTCAGACAAGGGTAACCTTTTTAGGTTTCCAGATAGATTCAGTGTCCATGACTCTATCTTTGACAGACAAGAGACGTCTAAAATTGATTTCAGCTTGTCGAAACCTTCAGTCACAATCATTCCCTTCGGTAGCCTTATGCATGGAAATTCACATGCGACCTCTTCAGCTCTGTATGCTGAACCAATGGTGCAGGGATTACACAAAGATATCTCAATTAATATCTTTAAAACCGATTGTCCGACATTCTCTGACGTGGTGGACAGATCACCATCGTTTAATTCAGGGGGCTTCTTTTGTTCTTCCGACCTGGACTATAATCTCAACAGATGCAAGTCTTACAGGTTGGGGAGCTGTGTGGGGGTCTCTGACGGCACAAGGGGTTTGGGAATCTCAGGAGGTGAGATTACCGATCAATATTTTGGAACTCCGTGCAATTTTCAGAGCTCTTCAGTCTTGGCCTCTTCTGAAGAGAGAGTCGTTCATTTGTTTTCAGAAAGACAATGTCACAACTGTGGCATACATCAATCATCAAGGAGGGACTCACAGTCCTCTGGCTATGAAAGAAGTATCTCGAATTCTGGTTTGGGCGGAATCCAGCTCCTGTCTAATCTCTGCGGTTCATATCCCAGGTATAGACAATTGGGAAGCGGATTATCTCAGTCGCCAAACGTTGCATCCGGGCGAATGGTCTCTTCACCCAGAAGTATTTCTTCAGATTGTTCAAATGTGGGAACTCCCAGAAATAGATCTGATGGCTTCTCATCTAAACAAGAAACTTCCCAGGTATCTGTCCAGATCCCGGGATCCTCAGGCGGAGGCAGTGGATGCATTATCACTTCCTTGGAAGTATCATCCTGCCTATATCTTTCCGCCTCTAGTTCTTCTTCCAAGAGTAATCTCCAAGATTCTGAAGGAATGCTCGTTTGTTCTGCTGGTAGCTCCAGCATGGCCTCACAGGTTTTGGTATGCGGATCTTGTCCGGATGGCCTCTTGCCAGCCGTGGACTCTTCCGTTAATACCAGACCTTCTGTCGCAAGGTCCTTTCTTCCATCAGGATCTCAAATCCTTAAATTTAAAGGTATGGAGATTGAACGCTTGATTCTTGGTCAAAGAGGTTTCTCTGACTCTGTGATTAATGCTATGTTACAGGCTCGTAAATCTGTATCTAGAGAGATATATTATAGAGTCTGGAAGACTTATATTTCTTGGTGTCTTTCTCATCATTTTTCCTGGCATTCTTTTAGAATTCCGAGAATTTTACAGTTTCTTCAGGATGGTTTAGATAAAGGTTTGTCTGCAAGTTCCTTGAAAGGACAAATCTCTGCTCTTTCTGTTCTTTTTCACAGAAAGATTGCTAATCTTCCTGATATTCATTGTTTTGTACAAGCTTTGGTTCGTATAAAACCTGTCTTTAAGTCTATTTCTCCTCCTTGGAGTTTGAATTTGGTTCTGAGGGCTCTTCAAGCTCCTCCTTTTGAACCCATGCATTCATTGGACATTAAATTACTTTCTTGGAAAGTTTTGTTCCTTTTGGCCATCTCTTCTGCCAGAAGAGTCTCTGAATTATCTGCTCTTTCTTGTGAGTCTCCTTTTCTGATTTTTCATCAGGATAAGGCGGTGTTGCGAACTTCTTTTGAATTTTTACCTAAGGTTGTGAATTCCAACAACATTAGTAGAGAAATTGTGGTTCCTTCATTATGTCCTAATCCTAAAAATTCTAAGGAGAAATCGTTGCATTCTTTGGATGTTGTTAGAGCTTTGAAATATTATGTTGAGGCTACTAAGTCTTTCCGAAAGACTTCTAGTCTATTTGTCATCTTTTCCGGTTCTAGAAAAGGTCAGAAAGCTTCTGCCATTTCTTTGGCATCTTGGTTGAAATCCTTAATTCACCATGCTTATGTCGAGTCGGGTAAAACTCCGCCTCAAAGGATTACAGCTCATTCTACTAGGTCAGTTTCTACTTCCTGGGCGTTTAGGAATGAGGCTTCGGTTGATCAGATTTGCAAAGCAGCAACTTGGTCCTCTTTGCATACTTTTACTAAATTCTACCATTTTGATGTGTTTTCTTCTTCTGAAGCAGTTTTTGGTAGAAAAGTACTTCAGGCAGCGGTTTCAGTTTGAATCTTCTGCTTATGTTTTCATTAAACTTTATTTTGGGTGTGGATTATTTTCAGCAGGAATTGGCTGTCTTTATTTTATCCCTCCCTCTCTAGTGACTCTTGCGTGGAAAGATCCACATCTTGGGTAGTCATTATCCCATACGTCACTAGCTCATGGACTCTTGCTAATTACATGAAAGAAAACATAATTTATGTAAGAACTTACCTGATAAATTCATTTCTTTCATATTAGCAAGAGTCCATGAGGCCCACCCTTTTTGGTGGTTATGATTTTTTTGTATAAAGCACAACTATTCCAATTCCTTATTTTATATGCTTTCGCACTTTTTTTATCACCCCACTTCTTGGCTATTCGTTAAACTGATTTGTGGGTTTGGTGAGGGGTGTATTTATAGGCATTTTGAGGTTTGGGAAACTTTGCCCCTCCTGGTAGGAATGTATATCCCATACGTCACTAGCTCATGGACTCTTGCTAATATGAAAGAAATTAATTTATCAGGTAAGTTCTTACATAAATTATGTTTTTTTATATAGCCAATAATATATATTTACGTCAGGATGGGTTAAAATAAATGTTTTTGGGATTTTTTAATCAGATTTCTTTTATTTAATTTTTTTAAATTAGATTTTTTATATATATATATATATATATATATATATATATATACATATACAGTATATATATATATATATATATTTTTTTTTAGAAAACAAAATCTTATAGTTTTCCATTTAAAAAAGAATCCTTATTTCAGGATGATTAACCTCTGGATTATAATGTATCTTAATTATGTAGCATAAGGCTGTATATTCATGGCAGTAATGTTTAATTGTGTTGGTAAATTATTTATATTAATCCATTCACAATGTCATGCTCTCCCATAGGTTTCTGTAAGATTATTTTGGGATTTTTTTTTTCTATCTAGAAGATATTATCATATATTCTTGGTTTTGTAGTTCTCAAAACTGTGTATCTGTGTCTGCAGAAATAACATGCAACTTGTGTCTTCAGAAATAAAATGCCTCTTCTTCACAGCAAAAATGTTATAAAATAAACATACAAAGTTGAGAAATAGACCTTAAAGGGACATAAACCCAAAACGTTTATTTTCTAATTCAGATAAACCATACAATTTTTTTTTTTTTTTTTTATTAAAGATTTTAACAATAACAATTTTCACTGGTCATCAATATTACAAAGCTGTCATATGCAATGCAACAATATTTTGTAGGTAATGTCCATTGTGCCAGCCTTCTTCTCTTACCCCCTCCCGTCCTGGGCAAACTTGAGTCTGATACCCATGTCTAGGTTCTTGCCATGGGCCTTTCTTGGGAGCTGGGTAGATAGGGTAATCTTCTGCTTCACTGAATCGAGAATTGTAAGACCAGGAGGGGGGGGTAGTATTTTAACTAATAAACCAGGGGGATAAAGTTCAACTGTTGGTTCTGCAAACATTTGAATTCACTGAATTACTTTAAACATTGTTTGTCTCAGTAAGGTGAGTTAAAGTCTGGTGCATCTCCTAGCCTACACAGGGTATGTAAGTGTGGTGTCAAGTCGTTGGTCTATTTAGTCGCATCCGGTGGTATCTAGGGGTTTATAGCTTATTGTCTCTTATACGGGGAGAGTCTGGGAATAATCTTACTGTTTATGTGTTGGTAATGTTGTGTAAGGATTCTTGCCAAATGAACTTAGCGTTTAGGAAAGTGTCCATCTTATTGCGGCAGAGATAGCCATATTGCTCTAGCGAAAGCTCTTCCACTTCCTCTAGCCACATCTGTTTAGAGATATACGTAGATTTTTTCCAGTGGCGAGCTATTAATTTCCTAGCACTATTGAGGCCTATCTGTAGTATTAGGAGTCTAAGGCGGCAAGTTAATTTGGGTAGGTCGTTCAACAGGGCTATGTCTGGACTTAGTGTGAGATCGGGGGAGATACTCTGTCTAAAATGTGATTCCACTGAGTTCCAGAGTGGGCAAATTCTAGGGCATTGCCACCACATGTGTAATAGATTGCAGCGTCTACCATAGCCCCTCCAGCATGTGTCTGGTGTATTTGGGTATATACTGTTTAGCCGTGATGGGGTTAGGTACCAGCGGAGAAGGATTTTAAAATTGAGTTCTAATATTACTGCTGATGTCGAGGATTTCCTAACCGAGCTAAAGATATTGACCCACCTATCATGGTCTATGTGGGTTGCCAAATCCAAGTTCCATTTGGTGGTAAAGGGAGGCAGTGTGTCAGTATTGTTTTTGAGAAGAAGCTTACGGGATAGAGAGAGTGTACCCCTTGGTATAAGGCCCCTATGACATAATTGTTCAAATGCTGTGAGCTTTCTTAGGAGGTCGGTTTTGAATGGAGAGGTATGTATGAAGTGGTGTAATTGTGCATATTTTAGCCAATGTGTAAATCTACCGTCTGCTAGATCAGCTAGTTTATCCCTTTCCAAGAGTTTGCCTGCTTCAATGAAATTGAATAGTGGGATAGTGTAATCCCATTCAGTTAGCCTTTGGTAGCCTTTGTCCAACCCGCCTACCATTTCTACATTTAGCACAATGGGGAATAGGGGGGATCTGCTAGTGGAAATTTGTGGTTTAGTGGCAACTATGTGGTCCCAAGTCTTAAACAGATGTCTATGTATATTTAGCTGTCGACATTGTGGTGGCCTGAATTCGTTAGGTACCCAGCATAGGGCATGTACCAGTGGAGTTTTGAGTATATGTGAGTCTAATGTGACCCAAGCCTTACTTTCTTGTTTTTTGTGCCAATCCATGATCCTTTGGAGTGTCACTGCCTGATAATATTCTTCAATTTTGGGAAGGCCTAACCCGCCCTCTGTGGTTGGTCTGTACATTGTGTCTCTATTGACTCTCGGCTTACACTTCCCCCAGACAAACAAATTGATGCTATTTTGCAGTCGAGTCATGTACCACCGGGGGAGATCTATCGGTAGTGTCTGTAAGATGTAAGTGATTCTGGGGAGGGTGGTCATTTTCACGGCTTGTATGCGTCCCCACCAAGATAACGGCTTGTTGGTCCATGTCTTAAGATCTCTTTGTGTGCTGGTGAGCAGTGTGATATAGTTTCTGTCGAATAGTGTCGCTTGGTTGGGGGAGAGGTGGATTCCTAGGTATTTGATTGTGTCGGTTTTTAACTTTAGTGGGCATAATGTAGATAGGGACTGAAATTGGGCATCTGTAAGCGTGATGTTCAGGATTTCTGATTTTTGCTTATTAACAAGAAAATTAGATTAGTGTCCGAATCTGTCAAGCTCAGTTAGTATTTCTGGTATAGTCGTGTTGGGATAGGAGACTGAGAATAGGAGGTCGTCTGCATAGGCTGCTATTTTGTAGTCTTGCTGTCCGAATTTTATACCCTTGATGTTTAAATTCCTGCGAACATGCGAGGTTAATACCTCCATCATTAAGATGAATAGGATTGGGGACAAAGGGCATCCTTATCGTGTGCCATTACGTATGGGGAGTGTGTCTGAAAGGGTGCCATTTACTTTGACTTTTGCATTTGGGTGAGAATATAAGCTAAAAATTCTATTGATAATTTTTGGGCCGAATCCTATATTTTTTAGAGTTTCCAATAAGAATTGCCAATTCGTTCGGTCAAATGCTTTTTCTGCATCTATAGCCATCAGCACCGACTCAATGTTACTGTGTTTAGCATGCTCTATGATGGTCAGGGCTCTGAGGGTGTTATCCCTAGCTTCTCGTCCTGGGACAAAGCCCACCTGGTCTGTATGTATGATGTCTTGGAGTACCAGGTTTAGTCGGTTAGCTATTATTTTTCCTAAGATCTTGATGTCTGTGTTGAGTAAGGATATGGGTCGGTAACTACCTGGGTCGTCCTGTGGCTTGTCTGGTTTCAAGATTACTGAAATGTAAGCCGCTAAAGAGTCAGCAGAAAGTTGTGTGCCTTCGTCTATTGAGTTAAAAAGTTTAAGAAGGTGTGGGGCCAAGATTGAGCAATAGGTTTTATAATATTGGTTGGGGAGTCCGTCAGGTCCTGGGCTTTTGCCTGTGGGGAGGTCCTTAATGGCTCTCAAGATCTCTGTTAAAGTGATAGGTTCTTCTAAGCTTGTCGTTTGTGTCTGAGTAAGTTTATTTAGGGCTGCCGAGTCTATGTATGCTATCATGTCTTGTGTATGGGCTGGGGTTACGTTTGTGGGTAAATTATACAATTGCTGGTAGAAGTCTTGAAAGTGGGCGGCTATGTCTTTACTATCTAGGATTGGATTCCCTTGTCTGGTTATAAGTTTGTGGATGTGTGTGAGGGCTTGCCGGTCTTTTAGAGTGTTAGCGAGAAGTTTGCCTGGTCTGTTCCCTTCATAGAAATATTTTTTTTTAAGCGATAATGCTTTCCTCTGGGCCTCCGAGTATAATAAGGTATTTAGTTCTTTTCTGGTTGAGGTCAGTGCTAGTAGCGTAGTTCGGTCTGAGGGGGAGTGTTTATGCTGATTCTCTAGTGTATGTAGTTTACTGGTCAACGTGTTAAGGATTGTATCGTATTGTTTTTTGATATATGCTTTTTGTTTGATACACTCCCCACGAAATACCGCTTTGTGAGCCTCCCATACACTGCGTGGTTGTGTCTCTGGAATAGCATTGTGGTTAAAGTATTCAGTTAAGGTAGCTGTGAGTTTTTGAGTTGTGGGAGGGTGATGTAGCAGGTAGGTGTCTAACCTCCACATGAAAGGGTGTATTGGGGAGTCAGGCCATTGCATTGTCATGGATATCATCGAGTGATCTGACCATGGTGTTGGTGTAATATCAGTGTCTGCTAATAAGGAGAGGCTGGATTGATCAAGGTATAAATAATCAATCCTGGAATACATGGACCAAGGGTGTGAGTAGAAGGAGTAACTTCTTTGTGTCGGGTGTTGTATTCTCCATGTATCGACCAGTCTTAAATGTTTAATGCAATTATACGTCGAGTTGGGAGGGCGTGGTGATTTATTTGGATTGGATGATGTGGTATCTAGTGCGGGGTCAATGGCTACATTCATATCCCCTCCCATTATTACTATACCTTTTCTAGAGTCCCTTAACATTGAGGTGAGTTTTTTGTAAAATCTACTTTTATTCGTGTTAGGAGCGTAAACATTGATCAGGGTAATTGGTCTATTGTATATAAGTCCTATTAAAATAAGTATTTGGCCTTCTTTGTCAGTTATAGTACGGATCAGTTGAAAGGGTAGGGAGTTGTGTAGGAGTATCCCCACTCCATTTTTCTTTTTTTCGTGGGAGTTAAAAAAGCCCAGAGGGAAGTGTCGATCAGAGAACCTAGGTTCTTCTGCTCGGGGGAAGTGCGTTTCTTGGACAAATACTATGGAGCACTTTTGTTTGGTGAACCAGTTCAAGGCAACTGATCTTTTAGTGGGCGAGTTCAGACCCTTGGTGTTTTGTGTAATTACTTTTATTTGTCTAGAGGTCATGTTTGTGTTGTGTGGTGGATGTAGCTAAAATGTTAAATGGAAAGGTCTTACCAATGGCTGTTAGTCTATGCTGGAAGTGCAGTGGAATGATGCTTCGTTTTGTGGGAGGCTGCAAGAGCCACCTAGGTAGGGTAACGATGTCGCCTATAGGAGATGCACACCAGTGGGTTATGTTATGCCTTGCAGAGATGCTATAATAACATAAGAAAAAACATTGAAATACATAATAAAACATTTCAATAACAGTATGGAAGAGAGCGAGGAAAAGAAAAGAGGCAGGACAAAAGGAAGAGAGAGAAAAAAGAAAAAGGAAAACAGGTACAATCAAATAACAATAACTTAGTCTATACACAGGATCAGGACCACGATCCTTTAGTCCTGATGATAAACAATCGAGGGGAAGCAGTTACACCGCTACTCTCATTTCCCCTCTCAGGGCTAGGGTAGTGTTCTAGTGTAGAGGGAGTTCTAGATGTTTTAGTGGGAAACTCTGATAGTCCGTCTCAGAATAATAAGGTCTTGTCGAGGCCAATGGAGGTAAACCATCAAGGTGGGTCTGTAGTAGGGGTCAGTGATTTGTGGGGAGATATGTTAATCATTTTACGTTTTCTTATCACTGTGGTCCATTTTTGTCTCTGCAGTTTTGCGGGTGGAGGATTTGTAGTTAGAACGTTGTCTTCCAGTTCGTCCGGTTGTGGTATTATTCTCGGTGGTGGAATGTGAAGTTGCGAACAGAAGGGATGTAAATCTTCTATATCTTTATAGACGAATTCTTTATTGTCTTTGGTCACTCTAATTGCAAAAGGGAATCCCCAACGGTAGGGAATGTTGTGTTCTTGTAGGTGGGCAGTGAGGAATTTGACATTTCTTCTTCTGGTGAGGGTAAGCGGACTAAGATCCGCAAAGATTTGTATGTTGTCGCCATCTTTGTTTATTGGTGCTTTCTTTCTGGCAGCTGTTAGTAGCTTTTCCTTGTCTTTGTAGTTGTGGCAACGGATTATGATGTCTCTTGGTGGTGCTTTTGGTGGGGGCTTAGGTTTTAATGCCCTGTGTGCTCTGTCCAAGGATATGTCAGCTGTCTCATCACCATCCAGGAGAAAAGCAAATAGATCCTGTAGATATTGTGGGAGAGCGGCAGTTTGGATGTTTTCAGAGATACCTCTTATTCTTAGGTTTTGGCGCCTACCGCAGTTGTCTAGGTCTTCTATTTGCATCTGCATTTGTTTCATTTCCTCTGTTTGGATTTGTAGCTGCATAGAGTGTAAATTTATAGGTTCAGATATTTCTTCTGCGTGTTCTTCTAATTGGAGCACTCTGTTCCCTAATTCTGTAACATCTTTTCTGACCTCTGCAAGGCCCTCCTTAATAAGATGGCTAACCTGACTCATGAAAGCTGCAAAGTCCTCTTTTGTTGGTAAAGATTGCAGGTCAGCCTTAGTTAAAGGGACATTAGGGTCAGAATGTATTGTATCTATGTCATCTTCTTGTGTATTGTCACTTGAGCAGGGAGAGACAGGTGATATTACAGTGCTAGGTTCCACAGCTTTGAAGTATGTGTTCAATTTTGTAGATGATACTGCTGCTGTTTTGTTTGTCGTGTCTCCTTTAGTTAGGCGTTTGGATGTCATTATGGTGGTTACTGCGCACTCTGGGCTGATGCTTATATTATTTGATGAGCTGCTTGTATTGTAGGCTTTGTAGATATAGTTTTTTATTTTTTTAGTGTCTGTCTGAAGGTTGGGTATGTGCTTTCTGTAATTAGGCCTCCGTAGTGGCGCTATATAGAAGGAATGGTTTAGGGTTGGTTAAGGCCCCATTGTTGCAATGTTTTCCTTTATGTCCTGAAACACCTACAGCCTTACGCTTCGTTATATAAATGTTGCAGTCCAGCAGGAGACTAATCTCTGGTCATCTGTGCCAAAGGGACCTTTGTCTTGGTCTCTTTGCTTATATGGGTAAGGGAGATACTGTGGCCACGTGGGCGTCCGTTAACGCTATATCTGTGAGCCGTTGTCTGTATGTGAGCGCTGCACCGTGTGTTCTATATTGTTAAGTCGGGGGTTTACTTTTCTCCGGTGCAGTCGCAGTGTCTATACGTGTCCCACAGCTCTTACCCTTTGTGTTGCTGGAACGAGTCGCTTCACTGCGCTGCTATTCCCATCTCTAGGTAGCTTTCACTCTGTAGGTTGTGAGGTGTGGGTTTCTTTGCAGGCAGATCTTTGTTCCGTAGGCATTACTGCATATTTGTGCAATGGATCCGTCGCTTTTGAGCCTGAGATCTCCTGTTATTAAGCCCTTTGAGGGAATACTGCACGGAGCATCACATAAGTGCGGCCATGCTGGTGGTTGGCTCGGCTCCGCCCAAACCATACAATTTTAAACAACTTTTAAAAGTACTTCCATTATCAAATTTGCCTAATTTTCTTGGTATCCTTTGTTGAAGGAGAAGCAATGCACTACTGGGAGCTAGCTGAATACATTGAGTGAACCAATGATGAAAGGCATATATGTGCAGCCATCAATCGGCAACTAGCTCCCAGTAGGGCATCACTGCTCCTGAGCCTACCTAGGTATGCTTTTTAACAAAGGGTACCAAAAGAAAGGAATAAATGTGATAATAGAACTACGTTGGAAAGTTCTATCTGAATCATGAAAGTTTAATTTTGACTTTACTGGCCCTTTAATCCCATGCAATTCTATGTACACAGAACCAACCCCTTACTAAGTTTCAAAAGATCAATAAATAGAAGATTTTTTTGAGTTAAATAGATCTGCAAAAGGACCTAAGTTTGAGGAGGGAGGGGCAAGCGGTAAAATTGAAAATTGAAACCTATAATGTTCTCGTTTTAGTAAAATCTCTTTAAATCATTGTTAATTCCAATAAAGTACAGCAGAAAAGTTTATCAATATAAATGATTAACCTATTAAGGGCTAGATTATAAGTGAAGTGCAATTTATCAATAATATTGCTAGATGTAGGCTTGATGGATGAGCACAAAGAGTTTTATTTCTAAGTTGACAAGTAGAGTATTTCCTATTATAAACAATCAAAAACAAATACTTTAGAAAGATTATATTGAAAATACAGACCCCAAAGTAGAAACTTATATACAACAAAAGTGAATACACCTGTGGTCCCTGACACACAAGTTAGATCACTGAAACAAAATTGAGTACACCTATGATTTCCAATTAGCCTAATTGCATGAGCATAGTTACCAGAACAGTCTCCACATGGAGAAGAATTGCCAGAGGAATTGAAAAATCTGATTGTGAGACTTCACAAAGATGGAAAAGGATACAGGAAGATTGGTGACCAACTAAAAATCAGTCAAAACCCAGTTGTAGCAGTAATCAGGAGGTATAGATCGATACACAAAGTCAGAGCCGCAGTGGCTATCTGTAAGGGTTAACTCCCTGTGCCTGAGATTGGATCCTCCCTCCTGCTCATTATGCCTATTTAAACACCGAACTCCCAGCTACCTTTGCTGGTTAATTGAGTTGTACTTGTTGTTTGAACTGCTCAAGCTTCCTGCCGTACGGAACTCAGGTCTTCCTGTCATTTCCCTGACCTACGATCTACCCGCATCTTAACTTGCATTGACTTCCACTGCTGTGGGAATCTTACCTTCTACCGGAGCACCCCAAGGTCTTCTGCTATCCTGCTCTGACGTATCTGCCGATAAGTTATCAGCTACCGCCCGCAACACCTCTCTGCCTCTCAGTGTCTCACAGCCTTCAAGCCACACACACGCAGCTGCAGCTCTCTGGCTCCTCTCCCACTTAGGATCAGGTTTGATTGAACAAACTATGTATTTCACTTAAACTATGTCTATGCAATTCTGCCTTATACCGCGTGAACTTAGCCTCATAAGCTGATATACATTAAGCAGCTATATTTCATATTACTTTTGTCAATATCATTTCTATGTTTACCTTACTGAACACATTGCCACATGAGGTTATGGTATGTTTTCCTTAGACATATACACTACCTGAAAAGTGGCTAAAACTAAATATCACTTTGGGAAACCTAAATCATTATTAGGTAACCCAGGTGAAACAAAACCAATCTATTGCTTAAATATCTATGTCTCTACATTCAGCTCGCCTAGTTTTAAGGAAAATACTTAAAGGAGATTATAAACATTTAAGATCCTTACACTATTCTCCTAAAATGACGACACGGACAGTGCGCTACTTGCACAATCTAGCTCTGAAAAACAGGCAACAGGCAAGTGCTTCAGATTTGCATCAAGGCAAGTGCTTCAGATTTGGCTCAGGAATAATTGATATAAATTGGAGTTTGTGTGACAGCTCAGACAGTGCTAAGGACATTGCATAATGTCAACTTCTATGGACAGCATCCAAGGAAAAAACCCTTGTTTGCTCTTCGGCACAAAACTGCAAGATTAAACTTTGCTTAACAACATGAAAAGCCTGATGAATACTGGGAGCACTTTATTTGGTAAGATGGCCAAGACCAAGATACAATTTTTCCGGCTCAGATGTGGTGTAGCATGTTTGGTGTGAATCTGGTCAGGATTATTACAGTGAATGCATAGTCCCAACAGTGAATCATGGAGGTGGGAGTGTGACGATATGGGGCTGCATGACTGCAAAAGGTGTTGGGGAGATGACATTTATAGATGGCACCATGAATGCCTGGGATATACCAAAATACTGGCTGACAAGATGACTCACAGTCTCCAGAAGTTTGGCAGAGGACGGATATTCCAGCATGATAACAATCCAAAGCACACTGCTAAAATCACAAAGGAGTTTTTAAAGGAGAAACAAGTGAAAACTATGACCTGGCCAAGTATGTCACCTGACTTAAATCCAGTAGAACACCTTTGGGGTATTTTAAAGAGCATGGTAGAGCAACACAACCCCTCCAGCAAAGAGCAGCTGAAAAAAATTATCTCTGAAGAAGGGCAGAACATCTCTCCAGAAATTTGTACGACACTGGTTTCCTCCATGCCAAGGAGGATTCAGTCTGTCATCAACAATAAAGGTGGACATACAAAGTATTGAAAAAAAATAATAGATTTGAATGTCAGTAATGAAAGGTGCACTGACGTTTGTTGCATTGATTTCATGCTTTGGGGCCGGTATTTTTAATATAGTAAATCTAAAATGTTCGTTTTTAATTTTACATAAGAGCAAATACCCTACTGAAAAACTTAGACGTAATGCAGTTACTGTTAGGTTATACAATTTTGAATCATTTGACATTTAAGTGATATTGCACTGGGGTGTACTCACTTCTGTTGTATACTGTATATATATGATGGATTTTTGGCAAAATATATATCTATACTTATAATTACATACATACCCTGATCAGCCACAACATTAAAACCACCTGCCTAATATTGTGTAGGTCACCCTCGTTCTGCCAATGCAGCTCTGATGCATCGAGGCATGGACTCCACAAGACCTCTGAAAGTGTCTTGTGGTATTTGGCACCAACATTAGCAACAGATTATTTATTTCCTGCAAGTTGAAAGGTGGAGCCTCCATGGATCGGATTTCTTGTTCTAGCACATCCCACAGATGCTCAATCAGATTGAGATCTAGGGAATTTGGAGGCCAAGGCAACACCTTGGACTCTTTTTCATGTTCCTCAAACCATTCCTTAACAAATTTTGCAGTGTGGCAGGGTGCATGATCCTTCTGAAAGAGGCCACTTGCCATGAAGGGGTGTATGTGGTCTGCAACAATCTCTAGGTAGGTGGTACCTGTCAAAGTAACATGAATTATCCACATGAAGACCCAAGGTTCCCCAGCAGAACATGCCTTCTTCCCATAGTGCATCCTGCTGCCATATCTTCCTCTCAATGCACATGCACCCGGCCATCCACCTGATCTAAAATAAAACTTGCTTCATCAGACCAGGCAACCTTCTTCCATTGCTCCATGGTCCAGTTTTGATGCTCACATCCCCATTGAAGGCGCTTTTGGCGGTTGACAGGGGTCATCATGGGCACTCTGACCAGTCTGGGGCTACACAGCCCCATACACAGCAAACTGCAATGCACAGTGTGTTCTGACACCTTTCTATTATGGTCAGTAGATTTTTTTTTTAGCAATTTGAGCTACAGTAGCTCTTCTTTCTGTTCGTACCAGATGGGCTAGCCTTTGCTCCCCACGTGCATCATTAAGTCTTTGGCGCCCATGACCCTGACACTGGTTCATGGGTTTTCCTTCTTTGCACTACTTTTGGTAGATACTAACCACTGCATACCGGGAACGACTACCCATCACTATTTGGCCCTTGTCAAAGTCACTCAGATCTTTTTGCTGGTCCATTATTCCTGCTTCCAACACATGAAATTCGAGAACTGACTGTTCACTTGCCGCCTAATATATCCCACCTTGACAGGTGCTATTGTGACGATATAATCAATGTTATTCGCTTCACCTGTCTGTGGTTTTAATGTTGTGGCTGATCAGTGTATATATATATATATATATATATATATATATAGATAGATATATATAGATATATATAGGAAGATCTATTTAAAAATACTTTATCTTTTTTTGTGGTGAACATTGGAATGTAAAATATTCACTTTACATACACACACTAGTTTTCATGTGCGCTAACCTGAAATATAAATGCAATTAAATGGACTAAATATTTTTCTTTCGTGGAACTTGTACCTTTCCACTGCTATCTCACACCTATATGATGAAGTCAATTTTGTAGTTGGCCTTTTTTGCATCAATTTCAGTGCTTTTTCAATAAGTTACCTACACCAATTATTTGCTGGGTTTTTTTAACAGACAAAACACTTTTTGGGTTGGAGAAATAGCAAAACAGGGGAAAAAAAGCCACCATATCAAATTCAAAAAAGATCACCATTTCAGTGATGGCTTCACGGCCAGCTATGGCATGTATCGTGTTGGCTATGACTCAAATTTGCAGTGTCCCCAATGCCTCTCAAGCTACTGCTGGTACTCTAAGCAGATGCAGCATGCAGTGTAAAGCTATCACAGATTTTAATTGATAGCTTTTACTAGAGGCACACCATCTGAATCACAGGAAGTGACAAAAGGGTCACTTTGCAATAAAGCCCTTCAAATTAAAGGGACATGAAAGTCAAAACTAAACTTTTGATTCACTGTATTATCTAATTTACCTCTTTCTCGTGTTATCTTTTAAATCTTATCTCCTTTTATGAGAGTATATCTAAGTAAGCTCAGGAGCGTGCACCTGTCTAGAGTACTACACATACAACATTGTCACAAATATCACTGTCATGTAGTGTTGCAGACACATGCTCCTGAGGCTACCTCAGTATGCTCTCATTAAAAGGAGCTAAGTGTGCAGGGGTTAAAAACATAGGGGTAGAAACATTTATATCAAATAAGTTAAGTCCAGCGAGCAATCTTCATAAAACTTAGCTTTTATTCAAGCAAATAGGTTAAAATATATAACCGTGGGGTACATTGCTCACTGGGCTTTCCTTATTTGCTGTTCTGGATTGCCAGTATTACCGGCTGAACACAGATTGACTGTTAATACACACTTCGAGATTAAAGGTGTTTGATTTGGTTGGCTCAGCGTCTAGAGGGTTGAGAGCAACTGGGAGTTTCCCTACACGAGGAACACCAAAAAGCCAGTGGCACACAGTGGAAAGTCTCATAGGATTTAGTGCTGTCCTGTGAAGTAAGTCTCTCCCCATTTCATTGCTTTTGTATATGTGTTAAAGCCATCGTAGCAGTATATCCAATACATATGAAATATTAATATGTACACCGTGAGTGTGGAAAACTACCATCTTATTAGACATTACTAATGTGGTGATTATTATTATGATTAATACAAGGGGATTTGAGCAATTCTTATAAACTAGTTTTCTTTCCTATGACATAGAGAGTCCACAATGTCATTCCAATTACTAGTGGGATATTCAACTCCTGGCCAGCAGGAGGAGGCAAAGAGCACCCCAGCAATGCTGTTAAGTGTAACTTCCCTTACCCAAAATCTCCAGTCATTCTTTTTGCCTTTGTTAATGGAGGATGTGCGAAGATGGTGTCTGAAGATATTTAATCCTTTCATGGGTACTTTTCCCTGCAAGCAAGGATTAGGGGCTTTGATGTGTCCATGCCAATCTCTTTAGAAAGAGTAATGGTGGCTATTAGCCGTTAGAAAGCGGCAAGGTTGTCTTTGCTTTATTTCTAACATTATTGCTACCCCTTCATAGAAAGTCATGATTGGTTACTCTGCAAAATAATGATATATGTCATCTTATAAGTTACAAACATAACTTAGCAGCTAATTAAAATGTACAAAGTGAAATTAAAGTTAGCAGAGCACTCAAGCTAAAACCTGGGTTGTCAGACATTACAGTCCTCATGAATGGTTAGCTCTCATGATATTGAATTTTTTTTGTTAATGTATATTGGTCAGACCACCTCTATGATACATCTTGTCAGTGTCTCATATCCTAAAGACATATAATAGAATGCCACAACGTTTAAAAGCTGCCCAACCTTAAACTTTTTTATCCTACTCCGATCCTGTTCAATTCAATCTAGGAGAGCTGTAGGACCTGCTTTATGTTCTTGGTGGTTGTGAAGTCCATGATGAAGCATTGGGTATTATTGACTCTAATTCTCCTAGGCTGGAGATGGCCAGTGTAGGTAGCAACAGTGTAAAGTTCCAAGTCTTCAGATAATAGAGTAAAAATGTCTACCTCCAGCTGCGACCACCATGTTGAGCTTCTAATATCTCTATAGCTTGCGAAGGTTCTGCTCTCATCACCTGAGCATGTAGCAACCTCATGCTGTTGTGGATCATCGCCACTTCGCTCCGAAGGATCGGCCGCTTCCCTCTTGGCTAGGGCAGGTATCCAGGGTAGATGATTCTTTACTTCCCAGAAATTAGCTAGATAGCTAGCGGGAATAGTCTAAGTGAGGCTAGGTCTCAGGTTTGGTTGAGAGGAGATGCTCTTTCTCCTGCTGCTTGAGGTTTGTTGAGGATTTCCTCAGTGTGTGGGTCTCGTAGTGCCATTAGAAGATTGTCATATCCGCTGCATATCTTTCTCTCAAGCTCTTCAAGCAAGACTCGCGCCTCTTGATAAGTTACCTTCATAGCTTGCAGGATAACAGATAGCTTAGCTTAGAATTCAGCAGTGATTGCGGAGAAAAAAGTGGTGGTTCGCGCCAAAAGTAAAGATCCACACTGTAGCTTACAGGTTTCGTCTCTGGCATTACTTCATGCACTTAAATTGAGCAGATATTTGTGCAAGCAAGTCTCTGATATGGGCTAATGAGATGTGTATGATAGTAGGACATAGGCTGGCTTACCTACTTGTACTGATCAATAGCTTTAGCAACCGCCAGTCCTTCACAGAGTCACGCTCAGCTGCCGCTCAATGTTCTTCGGCTTGTTACCATGGTATAGCTGTTAGCTTGATCTCCGGTGCGTGGCCCCGACCCTCTAGGGTATTGTGATAAAGCGACAAACTCCCTGTTAGCAGCCTAGAGCTAACACCTCGGTCAGCGGTCTTACCAAAGAATCCCCTCTGCACTCTGCTTCTATCTGGATTATGTTGCTGGGAGTGCCAGATTATCGCAAGCTACTGCCCTGGCATTTGTAGTAGGTGCCTTAAGTGCTTTTCCACTAGTTTTAGTTTGAAAAAGATACTAAACACATAGATTTTACAGATAAACTTTGAAAGTGTGTCTGCCGAGATCTGAAGTTAGCTCCACCCCTCCAGTGTGTGTGTCTTAGCGAGAACACAAAGGATCTTGTTTCTTTTTTTTACAGCTCTGCTATATTTTCTCTCAATTTTCTCTGAAGCAGATTTATCTGCATGCACCGGTCCAGTACGGTAAGACTCCTCAGCTTGCTGAGGTATAGAGGTGTTAGGGATTTTTATTTATATATTCTGAGATAGATATATATTTTTATGCATTATATGCTTTATTGGATTATCCTGTCTTAAAGTGACATAACGGTTACTTTCTTTTAAAGTGACATACCGGTTATTTTTATTTCCTTAATTATTATTGGGAACTTTTCAACTATGGACACAGACCAAGACTGTTTCTCTGGATAAATGTTTATTATGTTTAGAGGCCCAAATTGTTTTGCCTTAAATTAGCCAATAACTCTATCTGCGATGCTAACATGCAGTTAATTAGACTGGGAGCTAAGATGTCTAGCTTCACTGACCTAGATCGTAGAGCTCTGTGGTTTAAATCTTGGTTAGCTGATGTATCTTCAAAGACCAAGCTTTTTGCTTTACCTTATAAAAACCATATTTGGGACTGGTCTGGCGGAAATCGTTTCAGAGATTACGGGTGGAAAGGGATCTTTCCTACCACAGGACAAGAAGAATAGATCTGCAATTTTAAAGGACGGAAGTCTTCATCCTCTTCTTCCAAACCAGACCAATCCAGGTCCTCTTGGAAATCCAGCCAGCCTTTGAATAAGGTAAAGCAAAACAAGAAGCCCTCTGCTGACTCTAAATCAGCATTAAGGGTCCACCCCAATACGATTTTGGATCAAGTGGGGGACAGGATTTCCTTTTTTCGACAGGCTTGAATACGCGATGTCCCAGATCCGTGGGTTATGGACATAGTATCCCAAGGTTAGAAAATAGAATTAAAATCTAGCCCTCCAAGGGGCAGATTTCTCCTGTCAAAACAATCCTCAAACCAGGAAAAGAAGGAGGCCTTCTTAAATTGTGTAGAGGACCTATCCTCCCTGGGAGTTATTGTACCAGTCCCTCTAGAGGAACAAGGTCAAGGATTCTATTCAAATCTATTTGTGGTTCCCAAAAAGGAAGGAACTTTCCGTCCCATCCTAGACCTAAAGTGTCTCAACAAATTCCTCAGGGATCCGTCCTTCAAAATGGAAACTATTTGTTCCATTCTCTAGTTCCAACTACAAGAGTGTGTTTCCTAGGGACAATTATAGATTCCCTGTTCATAAAGATTTTCCTGACGGACGTCAGAAAATCCAAACTTCTTGCTTCTTGTCTTTCTCTCCAGTCTGCTATTCATCCATCAGTGGCTCAATGCATGGAGGTGATTGGTCTGATGGTGGCTTCCATGGACATCATCCCTTTTGCTCGGCTCCATCTGTGACCGCTGCAGCTTTGCATGCTCAGTCAATTGAACGGAGACCATTCAGATTTATCACAGAGGATAAATCTGGACCCCCTAAAAAGAGACTCTAGTGGTGGATTTTACAGGAACATCTGTCTCAGGGGCACTTGCTTTCTGAGACCTTCCTGGGTGATTGTGACTACAGACGCCAGCCTGTTAGGCTGGGGAGCTGTTTGGGGTTCACTAAAAGCTCAAGGCCTGTGGTCTCGGGAAGAATCTTCCCTTCCCATAAACATCTTGGAGTTGAGAGCAATCTTAAATGCCTTGACAACTAGGCCTCAATTATCTTTAGTCTGGTTTATCAAATTCCAGTCAGACAACATCACCTCAGTGGCTTACATCAACCACCAGGGAGGAACTCGGAGCTCCTTGGCCTTGATGGAGGTGACTCGCATTCTACACTGGGGGCGGAAGCTCATGATTGTCTCCTATCTGCTATACACATTTCAGAAGTGGACAATTGGGAGGCGGATTTACTGAGCAGACAGACTTTTCATCCCGGGGAGTGGGCTCTCCATCCGGAAGTGTTCTCAAGGATAACCCTCATGTGGGGGGTTTCAGAGTTGAATCTGATGGCGTCTCATCAAAACGCCAAGCTTCCAAAGTACGGGTCAAGGTCAAGAGATCCTCAGGCCACTCTGATAGATACTCTGGCGGTTCCTTGGGTTTTCGGTCTAGCATACCTGTTTCCTCTGTTTGCTCTCCTTCCACAAGTCATTGGTTGTATCAAGCAGGAGAGAGCGTATGGGATTCTAGTAGCTCCTGTTTGGCCTTGTGGATCTGGTGAAGATGTCATCTCTTCCACCTTGGAGGTTACCTCTGAGGAAGGACCTTCTAATTTGGGGTACATTCCTCCATCCAAATCTAGATTCTCTGAAGCTGACTGCTTGGAGATTGAACGTCTAGTTCTGTCTAGACATGGTTTTTCGGAAGGGGTCATTGATACTATGCTTCAGGCTCGTAAATTTGTTACTCACAGGATTTACCATAAGGTATGGCGTAAATACCTTTTTTGGTGCAAAGCTAAGGGTTTCTCCTGGAGTCAGATGAGGATTCCCCGAATATTATCTTTTCTTTAGGACGGCCTGGAGAAAGGTTTGTCAGTCAGTACTCTGAAGGGTCAGATTTCTGCACTGTCTATTCTTTTGCACAAACGTCTGGCAGATTTACCAGTTCAATCTTTTGTTCAGGCCCTCGTCAGAATCAGGCCTGTATTTAAACCTGTTGCTCCTCCTTTCTTAAAGTTTTTCAGCAGGCTCCGTTTGAGTTGATGCTAGTTGTTGATGTAAAATTGTTATCTTGGAAGGTTTTGTTTCTCTTTGATATTTTATCCGCTCGCAGAGTTTTTGAGCTTTCAGCTCTTCAGTGTGATTCCCCGTACCTTATTTTTCATGCAGATAAGGTGGTCCTTCGTACTAAATTGGGGTTTCTCCCTAAGGTGATGTTGGATTGAAACATTAGTCAGGAAATTGTTATTCCCTCTTTTTGTCCTAATCCTTCTTCTCATAAGGAACGTCTTTTGCATAACGTGGATGTTGTGCATGCATTTAAATTTTGCCTACAAGCTACTAAAGATTTTCGGCAATCTTCTGCCCTGTTTGCTGTTTTCTATGGAAAACGTAAGAGTCAGAAGGCCACTTCTACTACCCTTTCCCTCTGGTTAAGAAGTATCGTTCATTTTGCTTATGAGGCAGCTGGATAGCAGCCTCCTGAGAGAATTACGGCTCATTCCACTAGACTTTCAAAAATGAAGCTTCTGTGGAACAGATTTGCAAAGTGGCAACATTTTCCTCTTTGCATACTTTTTCCAAATTCTACAAATTTGATACTTTTGCCTCGGCTGAGGCCTCTTTTGGGAAAAAAGTTCTTCAAGCGGTGGTGCCTTCTGTTTAGGTTCTCCTGCCTTGTTCTCCCTCCCTTTTAATTCCGTGTCCTCAAGCTTGGGTATTGGTTCCCACTAGTAATTGGAATAAAGTTGTGGACTCTCCATGCCATATGAAAGAAAACAAAATGTATGCTTACCTGATAAATTTCTTTCTTTCTGGGCATGGAGAGTCCACGACCCCGCCCTCTTTTTAATTATAATTCGGCAGTTTTTTTTAGTTAACCTCAGGCCTCAGGTTAACCTATACCCTTGTGTTTCTTCTTTTTCCATTTTCCTTCGGCTGAATGACTGGGGATTATGGGTAAGGGAAGTAACACTTAACAGCTTTGCTGGGGTGCTCTTTGCCTCCTCCTGCTGGCCAGGAGTTGAATATCCCACTTGTAATTGGAATGACGTTGTGGACTCTCCATGCCTGGAAAGAAAGAAATTTATCAGGTAAGCATTTGTTTTTGTAGAAACATATATCTAATGATTTCTCCTACAAAACTCGCCATTACAGTACATGGGGATTTTGTTGATAGATCATTTATTAAGCTTTTCTAAAGGATGCAGTTATGCAGAATACGAGACACTCCTAACAAACTATGAGCATGTACTTTTTATATTAGAATGTCCCTTAAATTATTCAGCTGCCTAGAATATCACAGTAACTGGAATAAAATCTTTATTTGTTTTTATATAAGTGCACTGATTTCTAGAGATAATTAATTTAAACAATGTAAAATGTCTATACCCTTTTTGAAGGAATGTTTATTATCACTTTCAAAATATAATTAATATATTTTATTGCTTTTTATAAACATATCACTATCATAAAACATGGTGTCTTTGCAGGTGCACCAGTTTTTATCAGCTTCCAGCTGTATTTTATGCGGAAGCTATGGGTGAACGTTCCACCAGGGAAGGATATCAAGGCAGATTGTATCTTCCATTATCACCAGGTGAGAAATAGATGCAACACTCCAATAAATAGACAGATAAAAATGTACTGAGATTATCATGAACAATTGGAACACTGCAAGCATATGGCAATCTAACTGATTAGTAGTTACAGCTACTGATGAGTTAGCAGGCTATTGATGTGTGTGCTGTCATGGTATAATAGGGTTCTTATGTAAAAAAAAAAGTCTCTCCCATACCAACATGAATAAAAAAACAACCTTCATTCCAGCCTTGGATTAATAAATAACTGGCAATGTTTTGTGTTATCAGACCTTAGTCATGCTGTGTGATATATACAATATCCATTGCGCTTTTCTTTCAGAAGATGGTTACACTCCAGTCCAATAGGAGGAGGCAAAAAAATGCCCCTACATTCCAGAGCTTTAATCCCTTCCACTTTTCCATAATCTCTTAGTCAAATGTTTGCCTCCAAGGTTGAGTGAACTAAAATCTGCAATGCTGATGAACATATCATTGAGAGGGGTTCTCTATCCAGTCTGAGACCCTACAGAGCCCTAGAGAGCCCTACAGACAGAGGGGAAGATAGGAGTTCCAGCCAGGCAATGACTATCTTCTCCCAGTATGGAGATTCCACCAACCTCCCAGATAAACTTGTCCTCCTATCCCCTGGTGTTAAGTGTGATGCTCCTTGTAAAATTCTTACCATATCCTTGGCACCTTGTTGCTTGCACTGCCTCAGATGGGCCCGTCTACTAGAAACAGTTTTCTGCAGCTGAGGTAAGCATGATAGACTGCACCTTCATAGCCTAAAAAAGAAAAAAATACCTAAAAGATGTGTATTGTCACTTAAAGGGACATGATACCCAAATGTTGAAATATTTGAAAGTGATGCAGCATAGCTGTAAAAAGCTGACTAGAAAATATCACCTGAACATCTATATTAAAAAAAGAAAGATATTTTACCTAAAAATGTCCTAAGTATTCACACCCCATTGTAAAGGACATTAGGCAGCAAATTAGTATGCCTGTCCCGGGACCTGCAAGGGAGCGGGCCTCATGCACACTCATGTTATTTCCCTATTCATTGTAAGGAAGTTTACTATGAAATCTCATGAGATCACAGTAACACAGTTCATGACCTCAGCACTGCTGATGCTAATTGGCTACTGTTTATTTGTTCCTTTTTAAAAAAAAAAAAAAAAAAAAAACTTTTTACAGAACACTTACTCTGGTGAGCTGACGATATTTTGAGATAAAATACCTTCCTTTTTTACATAGAGTTGTTTAGGTGATATTTTCCTGTCAGCTTTTTACAGTTATGCTGCATCACTTTCAATTTATTAAGCATATAAGTATTATGTCCCTTTAATCTTTATTAATTTAAATTTAACGTTTTTTCAGTGTGGTAACCATCTACATGCAGGGAAGGAGCTCTCAAGGACAAAGGTCAGTTAGACACACAGGCTTACTAATATAAATAACTTTATGCTTTGACGTGAATTTATATTATAATCCTGTTTGATAATAGAGTGCACAAAAACTTTACACAAAAATATATATAATAGTAAAAACCACAAAACATGATATTAAAAACATTATTGAATATCACAATATGTTAATGAATGTAAAACAGAAAGGAGACTAGCAATACCCAACTGACCACAGACCTCATCAGAAGTGCAGATGAGAAAATGTCTGCTCAGTATCATATAGGAGATCAAGGCAATTTCCCACTGTGTATCTAAAGCCAGCAACTGAAAAAGAACACAGGTGCAATATCAAAACATTGCATGTAGCAACACCCAATTGACCACAGTCCTCATTAAAACACATATAGTATAGTAATAGAGGTCTATGCTAACTCTTACTACATTATACAGACCAACAGAATGTGGAGCAATGAAAAGCACAGAAAATAGTGGGATCAAAATTCTTGCAGTCATTCACATGGCTCAAACCTCAGGCAGCACAGAATAGAACCGGATACCACAAAGCCACAGTTACATGCCATAGCACAACTGCCCGGTGTAAGCTCGAAACTTAACACTGACGTGAACATAGGGCAAGGAGATATATCATCATACACCTCTGCTGATGCCGGGTCACGGGATTCTCATGTCTCCTTGCCCTATGTTCACAGCAGTGTTAAGTTTGCGCTTACACCGGGCAGTTGTGCTGTGGAGTGTAACTGTTGCTTCATTGTATCTGCGAATTTGTGCGGCGCGTTGATGATTATCCAGCTCTTTTCTGTGCTGCCTGAGGTTTGAGCCCTGTGAATGACTGGAAGTATTTTGATCCCACTATATGCTGTGCTCTTTTATGTGTTCCGTTCTGATGATGCTGTAATCTATCAGAACTAATTTGTGGGAAAGCTTCTCTGGAAGAAATCCAAGACAGCTTGTATTTAATCAGAAGCACACACAGCTTTATATGTTATGCATATGTGGAAAAAATATGCATTAATTTAATAAACAATGCTATGGCTGTTCTGGCTAAATGAGCATTATAGCTCAAGTCCTGGTCTACTGATATGGTGTCTAAGAACAGGCTGCTATCTCTCCCTTTTTAGGGAAAGATTTTGTTTGGACCAGGCCAAGCTGCAATTATTGCTACAATTACTGGAGGTAAGGGTGCTTTCCTGCCACAAGATAAATCGTCTGATGGCAGAATTAAGTCTGCAGGAAGCTTTCAGTCCTTTTGACAATCTAAGACCTGCTCCTCTCTACTCAGACAGCAGGCTCAACTAAATCCTCTTGGAATCCTAATACTGCCTGGTCTAAATCCACACAAGCCAAGAAGCCCACCCCAGCCTCAAAAGTCAGCATGAAGGTGCTGCCCCTATTTCAGATGAAGCTCTGGTAAGGGACAGATCAGATTGAATTGACTATTTTAAGAGTCTTGTTAAAGGTCAGTTCAGGACCCTTGGGTATTGGAAATAATTTCTCAGGGGTACCTTATAGGTTTTCAATCAAAGCCTATTTTAGGAATATTCCTACTGTCTCTGAGTTCCTTGAGATCCCTTGAAGATCACAGCTTTTCTGGCTTGTGTAAAGAACTTGTAGATCATGGGAGTACTCCCTTCTGTTTGAGTTTCACAAATAAACTAAGGGTTCTTTTCCAACCTTTTTCATTGTCCATAGAAGGAAGCTATCTTTCGGCCTATTTTGGATCTCGAAATTCTAAACAAGTTTCTTAAAGTGACAACAAATACCATAGTATCACAAAAGAAAAAATGTGAAATAAATGTGATAAAATTACAAGATAGAGGTGATAAATAGTGACACAAATATATAATAAAGCATGAACGTGTGTGTAAAGTTAATTATATGAACTTTACACACACGTTCATGCTTTAAGAAACTTGACACAAATATATAATAAAGCATGAACGTGTGTGTAAAGTTCATATAATTAACTTTACACACACGTTCATGCTTTATTATATATTTGTGTCACTATTTATCACCTCTATCTTGTAATTTTATCACATTTATTTCGCATTTTTTCGCATTTTGAAAATTAGCACTTTAAGAAACTTGACACAAATATATAATAAAGTGCGAATTTTCAAAATGGAGCCAATTTGCACTATACTTCCTTTAGTGCAAGAGGGTTCAGTTTATGTCTACCATCAAATTTAAAGATTTATATATTGCTAATCACAGTGTTCATCTCAGGTTCTTGAGATTTGCCTTTTTCAACAGTCATTATCAGTTTATGGATATGCTTGTGCAGGCACAATCTCTTCAACTGGCATTATAACACACACAAGCAGTCTTTCAGCTGCTTTGTAGTCAAAGATGGAAAATGCACCTACCAAAGAGTTCCTTGACACCTCAGACCTGGGTATCCTTCCTAGGATCTACAATTGACTCAGTGACTATGAGACTTTCTCTAACAGAACAGCACATAATCAATCTGCAACAGGCCAGTGCTCAACTCCAACTCAATCCTCTTCCTACTGTTGTTTAAAGATAGAAGCTGTTGGCCTCTTGGTCACTGCCTTAGATGCAGTTCCATTTGCCAGATTTCATCTGTGGCCTCGTCAATTAAGGATGCTGCAGAAGTGGAACCACAATTACAAGGATCTGTCTCAGAATATCCTGTTGGACCACAAGATGAGACATACTTTGACATGGTGGCAGACTCACAAATAACTTGTTCAAGAGGCCTCCTTACTTTGGCCAGCATAGAATGTGATCATTGCAGATGCCAGGCTGAAGGGTTCGGGTGCAGTCTTGTGGTCTCATAGAGCACAACACGTCTGGTCCTTTCGGGAGGCTAGGTTACCAATAAATATTCTGGAACTCCATGCAATCTTTATGCTGCTTGAGTTGGCCCAACCTCCGGCAAGAATCCTTTCTTCATTTCCAATCAAACAATGTCACAACAATGACTTACATCAATCACCATAGCAGAACTCAAAGTTATCTTGGGATGAAAGAAGTATCTTGCATTCTCATGTGGGTAGAATGTCATCATTGCAGCCATTTACATCACGGGTGTGAACAAATGGGAGGCAAACTTTCCAAGCTGCCAATACCTTCACCTGGGGGAATAGTCTCTGAACCAGGGGGGGGTATTTGACCAAATAATGGGATGCTGGAGTCTGTCAGAGATAGATCTTATGGCCTCTCACTTGAATCACAAGCTGTTGGGTCTCAGAATCTTCAGGTGGATCTACTAGATGCACTATTTGCTCTCTAGCCATTCAAGCTAATGTATATCTTTCCTCCTTTTGTATTGCTGTAAAGGGTGATAGCCAGAATCAAACAAGAATGGGATTCAGTCATTCTCATTGCTCCAGCTTCGCCTCGCAGGACTTGGTAAACAGATCTGATTCCAATATCCTTGTATTTACCTTGGTGGCTTTCTCTCGGAAAGGACCTTTTTTCTCAAGGTCCTTTGTTCTATCAGGATCTCGAAACTCGAAATTTGACAACCTTGCAATTTAATGCCTATTGCTCTCCCAAAGAGGATTATCTGATAAGGTAATTGATACCTTGATTCAAACCAGAAAACCTATCACCAGGCATATATGTCACAAGGTGTGGAAAACCTTTTTATCTTTATATTTTTGCAAAGCATATTGTTGGAATTAATTTCAGATAGAGTTCTCAAGTTTATACAGGATGGTCTGGAGAAAGGCTTATCGGACAGTTCTGTTAAAGACTTAGATTTCAGCCTTATTCATATTGTATTACAAGAAAATTGCCATAATATCCAGAACTTTGATCAGGATTAAATCTTAAATCAGGATTAGACCAGTTATTTGACCAGTTTCTCCGGGTTTTGAGGGCCCATCAAACTCCTCCATTTGAACCCATGTATGGTTTAGACCTTCAGTTGTTATCTTGTAAGGTTCTCTTTCTCCAGGCCATTTCCTCAGCCAGGAGATTTTCTGAGATTTCTGCTCTATCTTGCAAACCTCCTTTTCTGATTTTTTATCAGGATAATGCTGTCAACTGGTCACATCCTGTGAGTAAAAGAACACAACAAGGAATTTCTTCCTTTAAATACCAACAAAACTGTATTACAATGTAGACACTGTGCACAATTATGGTTACCAAACCAGAATAGTGATTAAATTAAACACCCTTTATTAAGATCTATTCAATGGTTGGTTGATTTCTCAAAAGAAAAATTAGAAAAAAACAACACATCATAGTATTGCAATTCTTCAGTTACAATTCTTTAAGATGAGAGCATCATAGCTTCATAAAACATTTATTATAACAAATTTTTAAAAACAAAACAAGGTATCTTTTACCACTAATCAGAGATAGTTTACCGGAAATGATTATACCAACTCCGCTCATTGTGGGATATACAACTGAGAAACCATGCCGCAGTCCCATGTATAATTACAGTGTCCCAGTGTCACTTACAATGTATACCGGCTTTTCCTCTCCTCGTGGTTTACACCTTGTGATAGATTCGACTTACATTTCTCCACTGTATGCTGCTTTTTCAAGGATGATTTTTTTCTGGATTCCCTTTTGGGCGGAGTCCTATATTTTGATATCCAAAGACGGCATATGCAAAAATAAACAGAACAATTGTGATACAATAATTTATCTTAACGGATGTATAAACTTAAACTCCAATTGCATTTAAAAGTTTTAATTTTAATATCGATCAAAACATTTCTTAAAGACCAAAATTGCATAAAACAATTATAGTTCCTTAATGGATGGATGTTCTTTAACCATATATTTTCTCCATTAATTACATATACATATACATAAATGTTCTCTTATAAATCTAATTTTCTATTTAACACAAAAATATTTAAACAATTTTTTTACACGTTTTGCATAAAGATTTAATTGAAAATTAGATTTGGGAAAATGTATGTATGTGAAGAAAATGTATGGATTCGAAAAGTGTATCTGGTTGCTGGTAAGACTCACACTGAGTGCATTACTGCTTGTTCCACTAGAGCAGTTGCAGGTTCTTGGGCCTTCAGGAATGAGACTTCGATAGACCAGATATGCATGGGGGGTACTTGGTCTTCATTACATAATTTTACAAAATTTTACCTCTTTAAGGCTTCTTTTGGCGGGAAACTTCTGCGGTCCACAATGACTGATCCGTAACATACCTGTTGTCCCTCCCTATTTTATAGTTGTCTTGTGGACTTCACTGCTTAGGTATAGGATCCCACATGTGATATCTTGTGGACTCTCACCATCTTATGAAAGAAGAAAAATGTATACTTACCTGATAAATTCATTTTTTTCACGATGGCGAGTCTACGAGCCCAGCCCTTTCTTTACACAGCTTGTCGCAGTACTTGTTTTGCACTTAATTTTCCCTGTCTTGCCTTTCCTGCTTTTCTGTTTCCCTCCATCTACTTGGCCACACTTATGACTGAGCAAATATGAAAAAGTGTGAGGGATTAAAGCTCTAGAATTATGGAATTTTGTTTTTAAATTTACACAGAATAGTAATTAAAATCCCTGAACCACATCACCACCTGTATTAAAAAAAGAAAAACCTGCATTCACTTAAAGAGACTTAAAACCCAAATTCAGATAGAGCATAGAATAACAACTCTCCAAATTTACTTCTCTTGTCAGCTGTGCTACATTCTCTTGGTGTTCTTTGTTGAAAGTGCAGCAATGCACTCCTGGGAGCTAGCTGGACATATCTGGTGGCCCAATGACAAGAGCCATATACTGTATATGCAGCCACCAATTACAAGCTAGCTCCCAGGAGTGCATTGCTGCTATTGAACCTACCTAGGTATGCTTTTAAACAAAGCATACCAAGAGAACGAAACAATAGAAGTAAATTGGAAAGTTATTTAAAACTACACGCTCTATTTGAGTCATGAAAGTAAAATAAAAGCTTTTAATATTGGGAAGCTTTGTGATGTATATTTTTGTTATTAAGCTAATGTGCCATCTAGTGGTTATTTAAATGTTAAAGTTTAAAATGATGACAGAAGAAGCAAATGGTCACAATAGCTACCCAGTAGGGATGTGAAACCCAAAATTTTCCTTTTATGATTCAGATTGAGAATGCAATTTTAAGCAACCCTCCAATTTACTTCTAATTTGCTTCATTCTCTTAGTATCATGTGTTGATGAAACAGCAATGCACTGCTGGGAGCTAGCTGAACACAGGTGAGCCAATAACACAAGGCATGTATGTGCAACCACCAGCAACTCCTGAACCTACATAGGCATACTTTTCAATAATTAATACCAAGAGAACAAAACAAATTAGATAATAAAAGTAAATTGGGAAATTGTTTGCAATCACATGCTTTATCTGAATCATGAAAGAAAAAATGTGTCTCATGTCCCTTTAAGTGAATGTAGTTTTTAAGTGGTAATGTGGTTCACAGGTGTTAATGATCTTTATTAGTATTCTGTGTAAGTTTAAAAAGAGCAATGGACATTGCATATATCACACAGCATGACTAAAGGCGGAACCTAAAACGTTGCTGCTTCTTTATTGTCCCAAGGCTGTAATAAAGGTTGAAGACAATGGGGGGGGGGGGGGGTGTAAATGTTTCTTGTCTTGGTTTACCACTATCTAAATAATGTATTATTATACTTTATATTCCGCAGCGCTGTCCATGGGTACAATTAATTTAAATGGAATTCATTTGTTACTGAGTGGGGTGGTAGGCTTTCCTGAACAAAAATGTCTTTAGTGAGTGTTTAAAAGAAGGCAGATTAGGGAAAAGTCTGACAGCATGAGAGAGTCCCAGAGGGAAGGTGCTGCTTGCGAGAAGACCTGTGGTCTAGTATGGGAATCGAAGAGGCAAGGAGCAGGTCATTGTTGGATCTTAGTGGGATGGACGGAAGTATATTTGTTGATTGTTGGGGATAGGTAATGGGGAGCAGCACTGGTAAGTACCTTGTAGGTCAGGGTGAGAATTTTGAATTGAATTCTGCTGTGAATAGGGAGCAAGTGAAGGGACTCGCTGAGAGGTGCAGCGGATACAGAGTGACAAGAGAGGTGGATAAGCCTGGCAGAGGCATTTAGGATGGATTGAAAGGGGGGAGATGCGGGAAAGAGGAAAGCCAGTGAGTAGGTTATTGCAGTAGTCAAGTGAGGAAATTACAAGGGAGTGGATTATTTGCTTTGTGGTGTCAGCGCTCAGAAACAGACGAATTGTGGAAATATTGCGTAGGTGGTTACAGCAGGATAAAGAGTGCATTTGGATGTGGGGGATGAAGGACAGATTGGAGTCAAGTGTAACTCCGAGGCAGCAGGTGATGGGGAGATAGTGATGTTGTCAACGGGGATTGAAAAATCAGGAATTGGAATAGAGCTAGAGGGGGGATTAGAAGGAGATCAGTCGTGACATATTAATCTTTAGGTGGTGAGAGGCCATCCAGGAAGAAATGCTGAATAAGCAGTTGCTGAGAAAGGATAGAGGGAGAGAGAGCAGGGTTGGAGATGTAGATCTGGGTGTCATCAGCATAGAGGTGATATTTGAAGCCATAGCTGTTGATAAGAGTAGAAGACCCAGTACAGAGCCTTGAGGTTCTCCAACAGACAGAGGCATTGAAGAGGAGGAGTTGCCAGCAAATGACACAGAAAAGGAACTGTGAGAAAGATAAGAGTGGATCCAAACGGGAGCAGTGTCACAGAGACCAAGAGAACTGAGAGTCTGTAGGAGGAGGGGGTGGTCAACTGTGTCGAGGCAGCTGAGAGGTCAAAAAAGATAAGTAAAGAGTAGTGGTCATTACTTTTAGCAGAAAGGAGATCTTCAGTAACCTTGGTGAGGACACTTTCAGTTGAGTGCTGGGGCAGAAGCCAGATAGCAGGGGGTCAAGCAAGGAGATGGAGGACTGGAAGTGGGTTAGGTGGTTGTAAACTAGTTTTTCCAGGAGTTTTAGAATTTTACTGCAGTTTCTCTTTAATAAGCTTAAAGAAGATTTAAAAAAAAAAACAAGAGTGAGCTCTATATAATCAATGGTTGTGTTCAAACTATATTAATTTTAATTCTATATTTAGGAGCTCCCCAAATACATGCGTGGCTATCACCTATGCTCTGTGGAGGATGCTGTTTATTTAGCTGGGCTGATATACAAAGTACAGCACGATAATGATCGCACCCAATTTGCCACCATCAACAAGACCCTACGAGAATTTGTACCTGAGTATCTACTGCGCCTAAGTACACCAGAGGAATGGAAGAAGGTACCATTATAATGTATAAGAACCATTTTTTTATTATTATTTTTTGCAAGCTGAAACCTAGTAATTGCATGATTAATATTTTACACAGGTAATATCATGATGCTTGCTAATCATGGCTGTACCTGACTTTAATTTTTAGGTTTAAGCCACGATTTGGTTTCTTTAATGTCAGCTATTATTATTATTAACAGGTATTTGTAGAGCTGGTATCCAGAAACCACTTTGGTTCCTTTGAGCTTCATATGGTGGTTGTATTAATTTTTCTGGTGATGTCCACCAAGGTGTTTTTGGTGAATAATGCATACCAATGAACAACATGCTGGCATATCCTGTAAAGTTTGTATGTCTTGGCTTCCCTTATGTATACTATTTTCTGTGATATCCTTGGTTTATTTTTATTATTATTTTTATTGATTTTTATTGAACAATGTAATAAACAGAGGCAAAAATATAACAACCCAATTATACAATGTCGACTTGTGATAAATCATGAATAACATAAAATAAATCATTAAAGAGCGAGAGAAAAAAAAGAGAGTTTTGCTACCATAAATTTTATAATAATTATAGAGTGAATTTCCAGTTCAAAACCATAATTCGGTCTATAAGAATGCTGTAACTTATTTATTGGCTTACAACAGCAACTACAAATAGGATCTTTCCAAGATTTAGCAGTGAACAAGAAAAAAAAAGTATTGACAAAACTCAGGCAAAGTTTATCAAAGGGACAAAATAAAAAGGAAGGAAAAAGAGGAAGTCAAAGAATAGAATAAATAAACTAAACTTGGTAAATGCTTATAAATAGTCTATACAAAATTTCTGGTTAGCAAATTCACGGCTAGATTACGAGTTGTGCGTTAGGGTAAAAAAAAGCAGCGTTAAGAGGTCCTAACGCTGCTTTTTTACGCCCGCTGGTATTACGAGTCTTGAAGGTTTAGGGTCACCACACACTTCTTTGGCCTTACCGCAAAACGACTTACGTAAACTTTGTAAAGTCTTTTTTTCTATGGGACTTCCATAGCGCCGGTATTACGAGTCTGTCCTGGGAGGCCAAAAAGTGAGCGGTAAACCCTACCCTGTCAAGAGTCCTAACGCATTTTAAAGTCAGTAGTTAAGAGTTTTATGGTACAACGCCGTAACATAAAACTCATAACTAAAGTGCTAAAAAGTACACTAACACCCATAAACTACCTATTAACCCCTAAACCGAGGCCCTCCCACATCCCAAACACTAAATTAAAATTTTGAACCCCTAATCTGCCGCTCCGGACACCGCCGCCATCTACCTTATATTTATGAACCCCTAATCTGCTGCCCCCAACATCGCTGACACCTACATTATATTTATTAACCCCTAATCTGCCACCCCAATGTAGCCGCAACCTACCTACCCTTATTAACCCCTAATCTGCCGCCCCCAACGTCGCTGCCACTATAATAAACATATTAACCCCTAAACCGCCACACTCCTGCCTCGCAAACATTAGTTAAATATTATTAACCCCTAATCTGCCATCCCTAACATTGCCGCCACCTACCTACATTTATTAACCCCTAATCTGCCGCCCCAACGTAGCCACCACTATACTAAATGTATTAACCCCTAAACCTAAGTCTAACCCTAACACCCCCTAACTTAAATATAACTACAATAAATCTAAAGAAAACTTACTATTAATAAATAATTCCTATTTAAAACTAAATACCTATAAAATAAACCCTAAACTAGCTACAATATAACTAATAGTTACATTGTAGCTAGCTTAGGGTTTATTTTTATTTTACAGGCAAGTTTGTATTTATTTTAACTAGGTAGAATAGTTACTAAATTGTTATTAACTATTTAATAACTACCTAGCTAAAATAAATACACATTGACCTGTAAAATAAAACCTAACCTAAGTTACACTAACACCGAACACTACACTATAATTAAATAAATTAACTAAATTAACAACAATTAAATAAATTAAATTAAATTAGCTAAAGTCCAAAAAATCAAACACTAAATTACAGAAAATAATAAACAAATTACAAGATTTTTAAACTAATTACACCTAATCTAATAGCCCTATCAAAATAAAAAAGCCCCCCCAAA
Source organism: Bombina bombina (assembly GCF_027579735.1). Lineage (NCBI taxonomy): Eukaryota > Metazoa > Chordata > Amphibia > Anura > Bombinatoridae > Bombina > Bombina bombina. Next base: position 262,634,824 of record NC_069502.1, read on the forward strand.
ATAAAAAAAACCCTAGCCTAAACTAAACTATCAATAGCCCTTAAAAGGGCCTTTTGCGGGGCATTGCCACAAAGAAATCAGCTCTTTTACCTGTAAAAAAAAATACAGACAAGCCCCCAACAGTAAAAACCCACCACCCACACAACCAACCCCCCAAATAAAATACTATCTAAAAAAACCTAAGCTCCCCATTGCCCTGAAAACGGCATTTGGATGGGCATTGCCCTTAAAAGGGCAGTTGGCTCTTTTGCAGCCCAAAGTCCCTAACCTAAAAATAAAACCCACCCAATACACCCTTAAAAAACCCAACACTAATCCCCTGAAGATTGACTTACAGTTTTGAAGACCGGACATCCATCCTCAAGGAAGCGGCAGAAGTCTTCATCCAACTGGGCCGAAATCCTCAACGAAGCCAGGAAAAGTCTTCATCCAAGCCGGGCGAAGTGGTCCTCCAGACGGGCAGAAGTCTTCATCCAGACGGCATCTTCTATCTTCATCCATCCGACACGGAGCAGCTCCATCTTCAAGACACGCGACGCGGAGCATCCTCTTCTTCCGACGACTAAAGACGGATGAAGGTTCCTTTAAGTGACGTCATCCAAGATGGTGTCCCTTAGATTCCGATTGGCTGATAGAATTCTATCAGCCAATCAGAATTAAGGTAGAAAAATTCCTATTGGCTGATACAATTAGTCAACAGGATTGAGCTCGCATTCTATTGGCTGTTCCAATCAGCCAATAGAATGCAAGCTCAATCCTATTGGCTGATTGCATCAGCCAATAAGATTTTTTCTACGTTAATTCTGATTGGCTGATAGAATTCTATCAGCCAATCGGAATCTAAGGGACGCCATCTTGGATGACGTCACTTAAAGGAACCTTCACTCAGTAAGAAGACTCCGGATGAAGAGGATGCTCCGCGTCAGATGTCTTGAAGATGGAGCTGCTCCGCGTCGGATGGATGAAGATAGAAGATGCCATCTGGATGAAGACTTCTGCCTGTCTGGAGGACCACTTCGCCCGGCTTGGATGAAGACTTCTCCCGGCTTCGTTGAGGACTTCGGCCCTGTTGGATGAAGACTTCTGCTGCTTCCTTGAGGATGGATGTCCGGTCTTCAGAACTGTAAGTCGATCTTCAGGGGGTTAGTGTTTTAAGGATGTATTGGGTGGGTTTTATTTTTAGGTTAGGGACTTTGGGCCGCAAAAGAGCTAACTGCCCTTTTAAGGGCAATGCCCATCCAAATGCCCTTTTAAGGGCAATGGGGAGCTTAGGTTTTTTTAGATAGTATTTTATTTGGGGGGTTGGTTGTGTGGGTGGTGGGTTTTACTGTTGGGGGGGTTGTTTGTATTTTATTTGCAGGTAAAAGAACAAAGGGCTATTGATAGTTTAGTTTAGGCTAGGGTTTTTTTTTATTTTGGGGGGCTTGTTTTTAATTTGATAGGGCTATTAGATTAGGTATAATTAGTTTAAAAATCTTGTGATTTGTTTATTATTTTCTGTAATTTAGTGGGGTTAAATTTGTACTGTAGCTAATTTAATTTATTTAATTGTTGTTAATTTAGTTAATTTATTTAATTATAGTGTAGTGTTAGGTGTTAGTGTAACTTAGGTTAGGTTTTATTTTACAGGTCAATTTGTATTTATTTTAGCTAGGTAGTAATTAAATAGTTAATAACTATTTAGTAACTATTCTACCTAGTTAAAATAAATACAAACTTGCCTGTAAAATAAAAATAAACCCTAAGATAGCTACAATGTAACTATTAGTTATATTGTATCTATCTTAGGGTTTATTTTATAGGTAAGTATTTAATTTTAAATAGGAATTAATTAGTTAATTAATTAGTTATTAATAGTAAGTTTTCTTTAGATTTATTGTAATTATATTTAAGTTAGGGTGTGTTAGGGTTAGGGTTAGACTTAGGTTTAGGGGTTATTACATTTAGTATAGTGGCGGCAGATTAGGGGTTAATAAATGTAGGTAGGTGGTGGCGATGTTAGGGACGGCAAATTAGGGGTTAATAATGTTTAACTAATGTTTGCGAGGCAGGAGTATGGCGGTTTAGGGGTTAATATGTTTATTATAGTGGCGGCGATGTTGGGGGCGGCAGATTAGGGGTTAATAAGTGTAGGTAGGTTGTGGCTACATTTTGGGGTTAATAAATATAATGTAGGTGTCGGCGATGTTGGGGGCAGCAGATTAGGGGTTCATAAGTGTAAGATTCGGGGTGTTTAGACTCAGGGTTCATGTTAGGGTGTTAGGTGTAGACATAAATTTTATTTCCCCATAGGAATCAATGGGGCTGCGTTACTGAGTTTTACGCTGCTTTTTTGCAGGTGTTAGACTTTTTCTCAGCCGGCTCTCCCCGTTGAATCCTATGGGGAAATCGTGCACGAGCACTTACGACCAGCTCACCGCTGACTTAAGCAGCGCTGGTATTGGAGTGCGGTAAGGAGCAATATTTTGCTCAACGCTCACTTCTTGCCTAATTATATAAAAACCCGTAATACCAGCGCTGCAGGTAAGTGAGCGGTGAGACAAAACTGCTCGTTAGCACCGCACAGCCTCTAACGCAAAACTCGTAATCTAGGTGTAAGAAAGTTACATGTCAGGATCCTTGGTTTAATTGTTTCAAAATAAATAAAACATACATTACAAAAGCTTCAAGTGGTTTGACAACAGTTGAGTCATTCAAAGTGGCTGAGATTCTGTTTAACACACGTTATCAATCAAGGATATCCTTAAAGGGTCAGTCATTAAACTCAAAATGTTATCCCCCATAAAATATGAATGAACATAAAACAACTTTACTACATTTAATTTAATAGCTCTATTATCTTTCTTTGGTAACTATTACTATTTAGGGTTTTAATTAATATAAGGATTTTGATAAAGTAAATTGTCTGATATTTTTAAAAGCAAAATTGTAATCTCTGCCTCATATTATATATCCCCACAATGCAATATACAGTCATTAAATTGTTTGCAAAATAGGTCTTAAAAAACATATTTGCTGCATTCCCTCCAGCAACGTCACAGCGACACATTTTTTGACCAATTAACATTGTATACAGTGATTGCTTAAACTAAACAACAAGCTAATTTGTGCTTTATAGATCCAAAGCAAAGGATTCCAGGAACATGAATTACAGCAGGCTTTTTATGGAATGTATTTCTGACTTGCTCATGTTTTTCAATAGCTTGTAAATTATGCGAAAAAAAAGTGTTGGATGATTTTAAACCATTTATTTAGTAAACAAATATCCAGCTCTTAATTGCTAATATAATAACAATTGCTAATACATGCCATTCATATATAAATAATATTTAATAGCCCTTTACAATCTGGCCTCTCCAAAGCTCAGTGGCTAAAAGATGGTTTTGTACATATTAATGACTTAGAGAAAGTTTGCACATGTTAATGGAATAAACTGCTACTATTAGTGATATATTTAGGCCAAAAAAGGCCTCTGGACCTCAACGAAATTTTGAAGGGCACATTTTAACTTGAGCGCTGTTTATCTCACTAAGGCCTGATGTTCAAAAGATTATCAGGTCTGCAAGAAATGCTCATTTCAGTCTCGCAATTCATACGGAGGGCAAAATATTACAAAATAGTGAGCTGACCCTCCCTCACTAGCGATGTGCATGTGCCTTCCATAGAATGTATAGGGGGTCACTACCATTTCAGCAATCCTACCACATTGCCAGTGAATGCAGATCTCTTCTGTGTATAGGGGGCCTGTTTTCAAAGCATGTTTACAAAACATATAATGTGTGTACAGTAAATATAAAAATGGTTTGTGTTTAGTAAGAGACCATATAAGAGATATGTAAACTAAGTTTCACTGTACATTTAATAGATTTCTTAAAATTGCTAATTTTGCCACTGAAAGAGTGGTGAGACAGGTATAGGTGAAAGTATATTAAATGCCTCCTGGCAAGACCACCTTCTAAAAGTGATTTCATCCCTTTAGAACATTTCAACTGCAATCGTGATGCAGAAACCTTTATAGCATAGCACTATTGTGACATTCCTTTAAGCATTGTGCCCTAATGTGGGGTTCTTGATATGGGACACAAATATGTAATATAATACTAAAAATATTGTTTGTATTAGTTCACTCCATGCCAGTGAGTTTTTGATAATTGGTCTCTTAATCATATAGAAGCACAATGTTTCTAAATTTCACATAAAGTTAGTGAAAAGCCCTGAAATGGGCATGCAGGATAAGGTTAAGTCTGGAAGTGAGCAGGATAGGAGAAGAGGAGTGCTGGAGAGAGTGGCAACATAGTTGCATCTGAGGGGAGTGACCTACCTGGTAAAAACTACCTGCAATGGTTCCTGTTCTCCTCCTGAAAGTAAAGCAGCACCTGCGCTGTTTTTTTGGATGACAGCTTGAATCTATATTGTTACTCTTAAGTGTCCGTGGCTGGGTTAAGCGACCTAGTCTACGTAAGACCATGCCTTTAATTTATCACCGCTTCCGTTGACTAGTAAGTTTGAGCGTCCTGGTGGCCTCGGAGCCTTCTGGGTGGAGAGTTCATTGCACCTTTGCTGTGAGAGGTTATGGCCTTGGGCGATTGGAGAGGGAGAACAGGGGGAGTGATGGCCCGGCTGACTGAGTTGATACTAAATGGCTTAGTATAATCTTCTTAGAGCACAGTTGACTCTGCTGCAGGTTTGGTAGGACTGCTGACCTCTGCAGATTTAGGTAGACTATCTTCTCAATTGCTTTCATCCTAGTTTATCTTATATATACATAGTTTTCTTAATAAATACATGGTTATGTGTCTCAGTTTTATTTATTAAAATTGAGACACTTTCTAAGTAATCATCTAAAGCCTTTTAAAGCAATCAGTATATATCTGAAGAATTGTCTAGCTAATGTGACACACTATTTGTTTTCTACAAATAACATTTTAAATAAGTACTATCACACAATGGATATCTTAGTACTCAACTTCAGAGACCAACACCAAGCTCATATTTATTTTTATATGTCCAGTGCCCTATACAGAGCATATATAGATTTTAAGAAGGGGAAATGGGACCATGCCCTTATTTTGTTACTTACACACACCATTTAAACATTGCCCACACTGCTTGATAGGGAGGGATGCTCCCTTGGACTTTCACTATTGACATTTTGAATAGGTTTTATTTGTTTAGATTTCTTGTAGACTGCAATGTAAGGTATGTATAGTGAAGTTAAGACATTTGTATTGTTGAGATTGTTAAATAACAAAAAAGATACAAGCAGTGAGAAACGTTGTACCTGGCTTCTATCTTCTCCGGGACTTTTGAATCACCTATCTTTAGCAGGCACTGTTGTGCCACAATATGTTAGTTATTGGATACTAATACCACCGCTCCTAGATGTGTGCTGTGCTACTTTCTTCTGATATCCAACATAAGCTTGGTCTATTTTTTCCACAAAAGATCCACACGGGACTTGGACTAGGCTGCAAAGTTGAAGACACAGGCATCACTACTGCCTTCACACTATTGACACTATTGTAACTGAGACATAGGCCGCGTTCGGGCAGCGCTCAGGAGCTAGTGGGAGCGCTTCACTTCCAGCGATGACGTGGCGCTGGGTGACGTCATAGCAAGGGAGCTTAGAGAAAACGATCACATGCGCAAAGGGATCTGCTGCACAATAATGGACTTTGTGCATGCGATCGTTTTTACCAAGCTCCATTGTAGCTGACTATACAAATTGTATGTGTCTAAGTGGAGGATTATTTTTATGCAACATGTATAGTTTTTTAACGCCCTGTCAAATCTGAATACCTTTTAGCACAAGAGTTTAGTTTTCTGTGGATTTTACAGCAGCATTGTCAACAGCAATACAGAAATAAGCATACCATGAATCCAACTCTAATGTTTAGTAACACAGTGGAGTAAACTGCACAATCGGCAAACATCGGAACCCTGACCCACCTCCATTCAGCTGCTCTCAGCTCAGCCCCTGTAGCTTATCCTGCACCATTCAGCTAATAATACTACAGGTGCTGAGCTGAGAGCAACTGAATGGAGGTGGGTCAGAGTTCCGATGTTTGCCGAGAGGCAGGGGAAACCAGAGACACTGGGGAAACAATAACACCGGATAAGCCTGACAGCAGCATTTAGTACAGGGCAAAGTGGAGATAGGTTACTAAACCACTTTGCCCTGTACTAAATGCTGCTGTCAGACTTATCCGCCTTACCGGTCCCTCTGCTGCTTATAAAAACATGGCAACCTCCACAGCAACACGTGTGTGGAGGCTGCCATGTTGCCAAGCGTTTGAGCTTGCTCTGAAAAATCCCAGCTTTTCCAGCACACTGGAAGCGCTGGGACTTACGTCATCAGAGCGCCCAAAAAATGCCAGGCATCTCACTTGCAAGTGTGAGAAAAACGCTCCAAGCGAGACCCAGTTCGCTTGGAGCGCTGCCCGAACGCAGCCATAGTTTCATGTTTGATTTGTATTGTAAACAACTTACACAATAAAGCTTGTTGAAAACAAAAAAAAAGAAAAGAGGAAATGGAGATTAAAACAAAAAAATAATTAGGAATAGGCAGTAAAAGATGAAGTCTTCACCAGTTCCCTTCTATCTAATTCATATTTAGCTTTATGGAGATAAATGCTCTGCTCTAGAGACACCTTACATGGGATATACTATGAGTGGACATTACTGGCAGTAAATACCTGTAGCATAAGGATCAGGTAATTATTCAAATGATATATTATGGGCTTGATTACATGTGGCACTCTATTTAGTGCTTTTGCTAGCACGCAAACACCAACAGAAGTAAATTACAAGTTGAAAGTAAAATGTTTGTGCGCAAGCACATATTTAGGTGTATATTTATGTGTGTGTGTTTGTATATATATATATATATATATATATATATATATATATATATATATATATATATATATGTTATAGCCCTTTGCAACACCCTTGTCATATACCATATACCTTTTAACCATTATAACTTTTTCATTAATATTTAAATGTATAATTTTCATTAGGTAATGTATATATGAGTGGAAATGTATTTATGTTTTGTTTTGTGCAACTTTTTAGTTAGCCCTAACTCTTTAAGTGAGATCTCCAGTCTAGCTAACCTGAAAAGTGCAAATTTAGTTTGCGCTCGTGTGGTCACGTTTACTTTCAACTTGTAATACCCATGAAATATTTAAATGCCGCACGTGCTAACGTTAGTACGCCACTTGTAATCTGGCCCTATGTTGGTTTCCATTACCCAAGATGACAAATTGTCAAATATTAAACATTAAATAAATATTATGGGATGTTTTTTGTGTGAATATGAAAAAAAAATTATCACACCACAAAATATTATTGACTGACCTGTGGATATTGAGGAATTCATGTCTACTTATACATTTCTCTCCAGAACATCATTGCTTCTTATACCAAACACGCAAATAAAACTGTAGATGATGCAAAAGTTGCTTTCCTGAAGCATATCAGTCGCTGGCAGACGTTTGGTTCAGCTTTCTTTGAAGTCAAAGTAAGTTCAAAATATATATATATATATATATATTTATTAAGCAAATGATAATCGGGACGCAAAAGTGCAAAAAATAAAACAATCTAATGTATTAGTGCATTTTATTATTGCCCTATTTAATTTATTCCTATTATCAAATTGTCTTAATTTTCTTTGGTATCTTTATTTGAAAAACCAAGACTGTAAGCTTAGGAGCCGGCCCATTTTTGGCTCAGCACTTGTTGATTGGTGTCTAAATGAAGCCAAGGGAACAAAGAAAAATTTATAATAGGAGTAAATTAGAAAGTTGTTTAAAATTGCATGCTCTATCTGAACGTTTTTTGACTAGACTATCCCTTTAACTGAGATCAGGTCTTTTGTTTGTGAATGTGTGTTATGTTCTTGCATATACTGTGTGCTAAGCATAATAAAATCTGAGCTTGCACATTAAATTATTTAAAACAGGGACTAATTTTCTGCTAAATACACCATTTTTAAATTGAGGCCACAGTGGAGATGCAAAATGTACATAATCACATCACATTTTGACATGCTAGCCCAACTGTTACTACTGGCTGACTGGGAAATGTAATGTCACACAACAGGCTTGTGATCTACTGCTCAGTACTTACAGATCTATTGGTAGATCCTTGTCTATCTTTTGGACACACCCTGGTTTAGTAAATGGTGGAATCGAAAGGGTATTTCTATAATCACAGGTTGGTTTCTAGAGTCTGTAAGATGATGTAAATAAGATAGCGCTTCTAACATAATATTAGAACAGTGCTGATTTTAACACTCTATATGTACAATCAATTAAGTTATTCTTAGAAATACCAGGTTTATTAAATATTCAGATTTCTAAGGTGTTTTCAGCTTATAATTCTACACTACATTGTGTTTGTCATAGTTATGAAAGCCTGATTACCCAGGCTGTTATTATACGTGCTGCACCAACAGGCTGTCAATATATGTTTACCCTGTAGAGTACCCATCCTTGTATATAAGAATATAGTTATGCCACATAGACAACGGAAACACTTAGCTACCCACTCATTAATAGGATGTCCATGTCTTCACAATGATTACAGTTTTATCTTGATTCGTTTTCAGTATTGTAAAGCATTTTGCCATGCATGGAATGTACTTTATTTACAGCTTCTCATTGGAATGATGTCAGAGATTCATGAAAATGCAATTACTGTGGACAAAAAACTATTTTAGTGCCAGGTTAAGCTTATAATTATACAGTCTCAGAATTGCAGAGTGTGTGTGTATGGGTTTATGTATATAAAAATCTTAAATTGCTGTTACAAAGGGACATCTCGCTGGTGGCTATAACCTACCACTAAAGAGGTTATAACCTTTGGTTCAGGATAATTCCAGTAGGTGATATAATGGTTAGACTTACTGGGCAGTAACACTAGAATAGGTATCAGTTCTTATAGTGACAATTGACTATACTATTACACCACATATCCATCAACTACAATTATATCTAACTCCATCCCATCTTCTGAGTTCAGTTAATCAAAATTGCAATTATCCATAAACACAACCTCCCCCACGGAAATTAAAGCTAAATCCCCTCATTTAAGACTTCAATAAAAAGTCATACCATAATCCCCATTCTAAGATTATTATTATTGTTGTCTTAAAATGTTTCCAGCCAGAAGAAGCGGCATCTCTTAATGATGGCTACCTCACTGTCAGTCTGGGTCTAGCCTACCGTTACCTACTAGTTTAATAAATTATCATTCCTGATTTTTACCACTTAGTACTGCAGTGGGAGGACTATGTAAAATTTCAAGCCACGCCCACTCTTATTATTCAATCAGGGATGTTAATCATTTATAGTACCTCTTACCAGATATATGAAATCATCTATTATGCTTATTCTGGGATTTTGCATATTAAGGTGAGGTGTGGGATTATCTGTTTTTTTACATTGTTGTTGACCCATTTTGTGATTTTTTCACAGCAAACTTCTGATGCTGGTTTCCCTGACATTGTGCTCATAGCAATCAACAAATATGGAGTGTCTATTTATCATCCAAAGACAAAGGCAAGTAATTAGGACACAATTTGCACACAGGATTGTTGATTATTACTAAGTATGTCATGTAATGATTTCTAAACAGTCATGCACAACAATTACATACCAGTATTTTACTTCTTACTGTAAGATGCTGATTTCTTTTCTTTACAGGTACTGTTGGTCAAACATCCCTACAACAAAATCTCTCGATGGAACAGTGGGAACACATATTTTCAAATGACAACTGGGAACCTTGTACGAGACAATAAAATCCTCTGTGAAACCTCTCTGGTGAGCAGCTCTTATGCGCTAATATGACAGCATAGGGACATGCTGGGCATTTCCTAGTTTAATGCTGTACTACTATAGGCACTAACGCTGTATCTTGTTGTATTGTGAACCACAATATCACAACAGGTGTGTTGTGACTCTACATATTGATGCACATTGAAATTCTGCTTCAAAATTCTTGCTTTCCACCATATTGAAAATAAGTGAGTAGCAATATTGTGATAGTTAACCCCTTGGAAATATCAGACTGAGGGCTAGAGTACGAGTGGTGCGCTAACTGTTGCACGTGAATCATAAGGGGTATATTTTGGCTCTTTGCCACTACTGAAGTAGCACGTGTATTACAAGTTCAAAGTAAAATTCAGAGCTCTAGTTAACTGTTACTATTCTGACTCAGATAGTTGTAATAATGATCTATCCCTTGCTGAGACCTCTATGCCTGGCCTGTATAAGAAGATACAATCACTGCAGACAATCCTTGTCAGATAGCTGAACTCACCAATACCTTGTTCATCCACAAAGTTGCTTTATTCTGAATATCAGGTTACAGCAGATAATGAATACAGCAGATGAATGAATGGTTAAAGTATTTTGCGGTCAAAAGATTATACTGATCGTAGCTTGCAATGAATTAACATGAGTGCTTGTTACATGAGGCCTGTTAGCTGCAGCCATGACACAGGAAAACATCATAAAACTACAAGGGCGGAGCAATACACAAAAAGGAAATGCATAATAAGGTCAGGGGTAAGACATTCTAGAAAACAGGAGCATTACCAAAAAGGGTCACTAGATGGCAGTACAGAACAAACACAGGGAAGCCTAGAAAACAATGGCATAAAAATATATGATTTCTTAACTATAACAACATGAACATAACAGAGGCTATGTAATAGTATATGCCTTATTGAGGCAGCACGCTCCCCGTCTGGTATAATAAATGTCACTATTTAAATCATAATGGAAGTTATGCATAACAATGTAATTTGCAGAGATGTCTTGAAGACCTGAAAGATATAAGGAGAACATACATATAATGCAACTACTATAATATAAACTTCAAGTTGTGTCAATTAAAGTTCAAGATACTTCCTTCTTGAAGTCACAGGAAGAATCCAACCGCATACATAAGTAAGTTCAGTCTCCAAAGGGCAAGAGCAAGATAAGTTCCGTGATCGGACTGATGAAAGTTTTTATAGTCCCTTGTCTTGCAACTTTCACCTCCACCTTATGCACCTTTCCATCATCACTAGGAATGCTCTTTATAATCAGTCCCATGGCCATTCGATTCTTTCAGCTTGCTGGTCCTTGAGGAGAACAAGATCTCCAACCTTGATGTTAGGGTTCAGACGTTGCCATTTCCTGCGTCCTTGCAGAGTTGAGAGATACTCCATCTTCCAATGATTCCAGAAGCAGTTGGCAAGGTGTTGTACTCGCTTCCAATGATTAAAACAGGAAATCTGTGCTACAAAGTCTCCAGGGGGAACAGGAACAGACCCAAGCTTCTGGGTAAGAAGAGTAGCTGGAGAAAGGAGAGTTGGGGCCTCTGGATCTACAGAAACTGGAACAAGTGGTCTTGAATTGATTATGGCAGATGCTTCTGCCAGGAAGGTGGTTAGAATCTCATGGGTGAGTCTTGTGGATTTCAAGTCCATAAGCATGGAGTCCAGTATTTTACGTGTGATGCCTATCATTCTCTCCCAGGAGCCACCCATATGGGAAGAATGAGGAGGATTGAAAATCCATGTACAGCCCTTTTCAGCTAAAAGGTCTTGAATTGGTCTAGAGTTGAGATGTAGCTCTCGACAGGCTCCAACGAAATTAGTTCCACAGTCAGATCTTAATGTTTTGACTGGTCCTCTGATGGCAAGGAATCGCTTTAGAGCATTTATGAAACTTGAGGCATCCATATATTCTATTACTTCAATGTGTACTGCACGACACTCATGCAACTGAACAGCACTGCCCATTGTTTGCTATTTGCTTGGCCACCGGAGTCGAACACTACCCTGATTTGTTTGGCTTATGTGGATGATACACTCCGAAGAAAGGCAGGTACCAGCACTCTTGGAGTTTTTGAAGTGGTGGAGCTGGCTCGGAATGATCATTGTCAAAGAATGGGTTCAGGTTAGCTATAGGACTGTTTTTTGGAATGACCTTCTTGTCACGGATACATTTACTTTCTGAGCCAAAGACATCCTGTTGTACACTGCTTATTATGAACAGTTCACTTTCAGCAATATCCTTTGCAGAAAGAAACCTTTGGCACACGTGCCAATCTTGACAGTGAGCATCTGTGGGCTTTGTGTGAAAGCAGTGTGCAATGTGGACTAACCTTGCAATGGTACGTACAAGCCTTGTCCATTTGGAGAAACGTTCAAAGCGTTGACAGCCCAAGACGAGTCTTTGTTCAGTTCTGGTGACAAGGATTTTTACTTCAGGACGAATCTCTGGATCGTTGTCAGGTTCTAGAAGACTGAAGACATCAGCTGTGGTTTCTTCTGGATGATCCAGCAGGAATTCAGGGCCTGTTAACCAAGAAGAATTTGCAAAGACACTTGCAGACACTGGCCTGGTGGCATGATCTGCAGGATTAATTTCAGATGGAACATAATGCCATTGTTTGGGCTTAGATGATTTCCTGTCTTCAACTGACAAGGCTATTTTGTTGTCATCACTTGTAGTACAAAACACTGTGGTACCCGGATTGTCATCACAAAGGATAGGAGTAACATCGGGCACTGTTTGAAGTGGGATGCACGTCCATTTTCTAATATGTCAGTTTTGAAGGAGTGGATCTCAGATGACGTACGCATACTATTCAAGCATACATCGCCCACTATCACCCAGCCTAGATCAAGTCTTTGTGCATAAGGGGCATTGTCAGGTCCATTGCACTGCTCGCGTACTTTATGTACTCTGAGAATGTCTCTTCCTAGTAGGACCAAGATTTCAGCATTCATGTCCATTACCGGAATCTCATCAACAAGGTGCCTTAAGTGAGGATGGTGATAGGCAGCCTCTGGAGTAGGAATCTCTTCCCTTTCGTCTGGTATCTGGTCACACTCAACTAATGTTGGTAGGGGTATGCCTTCGTTTCCTTTGATATGAGAGACCATGAATCCATTGGCCCTTCTGCCAAAGGCCTCTACACGACCAGAGCAGGTTCTGAGAGTATACGGTGTTGCATGACCCTCTATGCCGAAGATCTCAAAGAATTTAGGCTTAACCAGGGATCTGTTGCTCTGTTCATCTATTATAGCATACATCCTAGCAACTTTCTCAGGTTGATCCTGTGGGTAAATCTTGACTAGACATACCTTGGCACAGCATTTGTAGTCTAAGCCTTCTCCACAGACTTCTGTGCATGCAGAGGAAACACTTGCTGTGACTGGAGCATGACTTTGTTGCTCCCCGCCATGAATTGCGACAGGGGTGGAGTCAGTTAGCTGCTGTGGGTTGTCTGGAAGTGGAGTAGGATGCATAGCTGTAACGTGTCTGTCGCTACTGCATTCTGTGCACTTTATAACATCTACAGTCTTTAGCAAAGTGACCATAAGAAGCACAACACCTATAGCATACATACAAGTTTCTGGAGAATCTCCCTGCGCTCTTGTAAAGTCTTTGCCCTAAGCCCACAACATTTCTTAAGAGGGTGAGGCTTCCTGTGAATAGGGCACTGACGATTAGGGTCTTTATCTCTCTCGTCCGAGTCACTCTGGTTTGCAGGAGAGGATACGGGTGATGAGATGTCTGTCCTTTTAACAGATATTGCTCTATTAAAGTCTCTACGTTTAGCTGTCGTGTTATCATACCTTGATGATGTTGTTAAGGATGATGAAGCAGGCAAGTTGGGTTCGCAGAAGCTGGGATCGTTTCTCATCCAGGCTTGATCGCTGATGTACCTGCAAAAGTATGAAAATGAAGGAAAGGATACGTTATAGTCTCTTTTGTATCTTGAGCCCTGTCGTGCCCATTTCTCTTGCAGGTTATATGGCAGTTTAGACGCCACAGGATTGACACCATGAGCAGTGTCCAGAAAGCTTAGTCCAGGTAGACGTGGGTCTGTCTTTGCCAACTCTAGCTCCATGAGGAGGTCACTTAATTCTTGGAGCTTGCGATAGTCTTTGTTTCCTATTTTTGGGAAGTTTTGCAGTCTCTTGAACAGAGCGCTTTCTATGGCTTCAGAGCTTCCATAGGCTTGCCCATGAAGCAACAAAGCCTGCATCTGGGTGGTCAACATGTACTGTTCTCAGTCTTTTAACACGATCTGCAGATTCCGGCCCCAGCCACTTTATGAGCAAATCAAGTTCCTCCTTGGTTGTAAGGTCGAGATCAGCGGTAGCAGCCTTGAAGGTCGATCTCCAGGCCCTGTAGCTCTCTGGGCAGTCATCAAACCTTGAGAGGCTTGTGTTAATGAGTTCACGGCATATCATGTATCTGGCAAAGTCAGTCAAGTCTGATCTCTCACTCTTTGGTGCCAAAGTAACTTGAGGAACCCCTTGGGTGTGAAAGTTCTTTGGTGAAGAAGGGTGAAGTTTACCAGGATAAAATGATGTTGCAAGAGCATTCAACTGTGGTGTAGTCTCTAAGGCTTCTGCTAGCTGTGACTTGAGCTGCGACTTGTCACTGGAAGTCACCTTATTGTCAGCGGGAGGTGATGTGGTTTGCTGCTTAGATGCGCTTGTGTTGTGGATTTGAAGAGGCTCAGGCATTTGGTGCTGAGAGGTCTCTGTGTTGAGATTGAGAACAATGGTGTTAGTAGTAGGCACAGGAGATGACTCTGTATCGTTGAAAATATGCTTTAGCACGTATTTACTAGTGCGTTCAACTGGGTCTTCCAGATCTGCTGGGATATGGCAATCTGAATTAGTACTTTCTCCCATTGCTTGTTCAAGGACTTTCAGCCTTGCTAGGGCTGCTGCTTCTTCCTTCTCCATTTGCAGAACCTTTATTTGGGAATCCACCTTTGCTTGCTGGGCAGCCATTTCTGCTTCCATTTCTGCTTCCCTTCTGATAAAGGAGCTTTGCACTTTTTTTGATTCTGCATCAGCACAGGCCTCTATTAGCTTGTCGCTTAATGTTGAACTTCTGGAGCGAGAGGATCTAGAAGAACGTGCAGTGAGCTTAGTTGATGTGGATCTATGAGATCTGGTCTCCTGCAGTTGAGCAATGCGGAACTCTGCCTTTTCTTTAGCCATTTGCACTAAGAGATCTCTATGTTGGTCCAGTGCATCAGTCCTAGTCAGTTCTGCTGAAGAGTCCTCTATATTAAAGTCCTGTAAGAAGGCTGTGTATTTTGCAGACAGCCGCTGGCAGCGTTCATATGCAGCAGATAGGTGATCTATAGAGTCTCTCAATTTGGCTGGTTGATCATTAAAGTGTGACAAAACTGACATGCATTGCGAAATTCTGTCCCATAGGTCTGACAGATTGCTGGAGTACTCATCTCTAGGGAATTCATAGTTTTCTCTGAGTTTATGTGTCGGTTTTATTGTACGTTTGGGTCTTACACTCTGTTCAGCAATATCTGCAGGATCTGCTCCCTGTACATCTGTGGGTTCAGAGGCATGATGTATCTGCGTAGGTTCGGCTATAAAAGAGTGCTCAGAGCCTTGTCTAGACATTTTTTCAAGTTTTGCAAAAAATGGTACTGTCTCTTTAAGAAGACAAACAGCAGCTTAGACAGGTGGGGTAACAGTTCAATGCAGAGAAACAGTATTCAACATTCAGATGAAGTGCAGTAAACTTGTGCGACATGTGCTTTCACAAGATGGCGGATGACCCAGAGCTTGATTGCAGATTAAACACACACATAGCAGGCTGTAGGAATTCTATACATCTTTTGACTATTCTGACTCAGATAGTTGTAATAATGATCTATCCCTTGCTGAGACCTCTATGCCTGGCCTGTATAAGAAGATACAATCACTGCAGACAATCCTTGTCAGATAACTGAACTCACCAATACCTTGTTCATCCACAAAGTTGCTTTATTCTGAATATCAGGTTGCAGCAGATAATGAATACAGCAGATGAATGAATGGTTAAAGTATTTTGAGGTCAAAAGATGATACTGATCGTAGCTTGCAATGAATTAACATGAGTGCTTGTTACACGAGGCCTGTTAGCTGCAGCCATGACACAGGAAAACATCATAAAACTACAAGGGCGGAGCAATACACAAAAAGGAAATGCATAATAAGGTCAGGGGTAAGACATTCTAGAAAACAGGAGCATTACCAAAAAGGGTCGCTAGATGGCAGTACAGAACAAACACAGGGAAGCCTAGAAAACAATGGCATAAAAATATATGATTTCTTAACTATAACAACATGAACATAACAGAGGCTATGTAATATTCTATGCCTCATTGAGGCAGCACAGTTACGCTCGACTAAAAAGTTGCTCAAAAACATAAAAAATATATTTTAATATACAGTTACACTTATAATAATAAAAAAATATTTTTTTAAAAAAAATTGCATAAAAAAAGTGTTATACATATTTAGACATGTCTATGTATGTATCTCATATATATATATATATATATATATATATATATATATATATACATACAGGGAGTGCAGAATTATTAGGCAAATGAGTATTTTGACCACATCATCCTCTTTATGCATGTTGTCTTACTCCAAGCTGTATAGGCTCGAAAGCCTACTACCAATTAAGCATATTAGGTGATGTGC
This sequence comes from Bombina bombina, assembly GCF_027579735.1. Taxonomy (NCBI): domain Eukaryota; kingdom Metazoa; phylum Chordata; class Amphibia; order Anura; family Bombinatoridae; genus Bombina; species Bombina bombina. The sequence goes on from NC_069502.1 coordinate 262,651,361, forward strand.
ATTTCTGTAATGAGAATGGGTGTGGTCTAATGACATCAACACCCTATATCAGGTGTGCATAATTATTAGGCAACTTCCTTTCCTTTGGCAAAATGGGTCAAAAGAAGGACTTGACAGGCTCAGAAAAGTAAAAAATAGTGAGATATCTTGCAGAGGGATGCAGCACTCTTAAAATTGCAAAGCTTCTGAAGCGTGATCATCGAACAATCAAACGTTTCATTCAAAATAGTCAACAGGGTCGCAAGAAGCGTGTGGAAAAACCAAGGTGCAAAATAACTGCCCATGAACTGAGAAAAGTCAAGCGTGCAGCTGCCAAGATGCCACTTGCCACCAGTTTGGCCATATTTCAGAGCTGCAACATCACTGGAGTGCCCAAAAGCACTAGGTGTGCAATACTCAGAGACATGGCCAAGGTAAGAAAGGCTGAAAGACGACCACCACTGAACAAGACACACAAGCTGAAACGTCAAGACTGGGCCAAGAAATATCTCAAGACTGATTTTTCTAAGGTTTTATGGACTGATGAAATGAGAGTGAGTCTTGATGGGCCAGATGGATGGGCCCGTGGCTGTGTTGGTAAAGGGCAGAGAGCTCCAGTCCGACTCAGACGCCAGCAAGGTGGAGGTGGAGTACTGGTTTGGGCTGGTATCATCAAAGATGAGCTTGTAGGGCCTTTTCGGGTTGAGGATGGAGTCAAGCTCAACTCCCAGTCCTACTGCCAGTTTCTGGAAGACACCTTCTTCAAGCAGTGGTACAGGAAGAAGTCTGCATCCTTCAAGAAAAACATGATTTTCATGCAGGACAATGCTCCATCACACGCGTCCAAGTACTCCACAGCGTGGCTGGCAAGAAAGGGTATGAAAGAAGAAAATCTAATGACATGGCCTCCTTGTTCACCTGATCTGAACTCCATTGAGAACCTGTGGTCCATCATCAAATGTGAGATTTACAAGGAGGGAAAACAGTACACCTCTCTGAACAGTGTCTGGGAGGCTGTGGTTGCTGCTGCACGCAATGTTGATGGTGAACAGATCAAAACACTGACAGAATCCATGGATGGCAGGCTTTTGAGTGTCCTTGCAAAGAAAGGTGGCTATATTGGTCACTGATTTGTTTTTGTTTTGTTTTTGAATGTCAGAAATGTATATTTGTGACTGTTGAGATGTTATATTGGTTTCACTGGTAAAAATAAATAATTGAAATGGGTATATATTTGTTTTTTGTTAAGTTGCCTAATAATTATGCATAGTAATAGTCACCTGCACACACAGATATCCCCCTAAAATAGCTAAAACTAAAAACAAACTAAAAACTACTTCCAAAAATATTCAGCTTTGATATTAATGAGTTTTTTGGGTTCATTGAGAACATGGTTGATGTTCAATAATACAACTTGCCTAATAATTCTGCACTCCCTGTATATATATATATATATATATATATATATATATATATATATATATATATATATATATATATCTCAAAATAACAAGATTATTGCATTGAGCAATGATACTTTTTTATTGGACTAACTATACATTTATAAGATGACAAGCTTTCAGGAGAATGGCTTCCTTTTTTCCAAGTCTGAAGCAATACTGACCAATTTGATGGACTTTACAAACTATATCTTAAAACATAGGATGGCTAAAAAAGACAGAAAGTGTTACAGACGTCTGAATGCAGGGGGAGGAGGGTGTGTCGTAAAAATCATGAGGGGGGTGTTTAGGAGACAGAGGCAGACAGTGTCAGTAAAGGATAACAGACAGGGGAATTATATGGTTATACACAAAGCATATACCGACATAAAGTTATATATATATATATATAACTATATGTCAGTATATGTTCGGGAGCCCCAGTTGTTGCCCCTCCTGGGTGGATATTGCTCTCAGGGCCGCCCAATGGACATAGGAATGCCCCACGTTCCAGACCCTCTTGGGGCCTCTGATAGAACCTAAAAAAGATTTCAAACATTAACATTAAAGGGACATGAAACCCAATTTTTTTCTTTCATGATTCAGATAGAGAATACAATTTTAAACAACTTTCAAATTTACTTCTATTATTTAATTTGTTTCATTCTCTTGGTATCATTTGTTGAAGGAGCAGCAATTCAGTAATGGTTTTTAACTGAACTCATGGGTGAGCCAATCACAATCGATATATATATGCAGCTACCAATCAGCAGCTAGAACCTATGTTCTGTGCTGCTCTTGAGCTTGCCTAGATAAACCTTTCAGCAAAGGATAACAAGAGAAGGAAGCAAATTAAATAATGGAAGTAAAATGGAAAATTGTTTAAAATTGTATTCTTTATCTGAATAATGAAATAAAATTTTTAGGTTTCATGTCCCTTTGACACAATCCTTCCCACATACAGCCAGTGAGCAGGTAGTGGTGATGTCAAACATTAATATGTCAACAGTCACTGAAGCAAATGTAAAAGCTAAGTGAAAGTGAAGATGCAAAATGAAATAAAGTGAAACTAAAATAAAATTGAGTATAGGCAGGGGCAGTATGAATCTTTATAAGCAAGTAGCTACCTTTCAGACTGGATTTTTGTCTGGCTCCTTCTTAAAGGTCAGTTTCTGCTGATGAGTGCTGCTAAGCCAAGATATTTCATTAATTACCTATGCACCATCTATACTGTAATATGTTTACAGTTCTTAATTCTGGACTACTGGTAATAAACTTTGTAGTATATGTTTTAGAGAACATTAAAAAAATATATTCTTTTGAGCTGACATTTTTAACTGCCTTAGAGAACATTAACTGAATGCAAACTTTTGAGGCACTTGCAGTTAGAAAGGAAAATATTGAACTGTCCTGTTTTACAATCCCCTTCTGCAAAACAAAACAAAAAAAAAGATATAAGAAACATTACTGGAAAAGGGATAGTCCCTTTCTAAAACTATAGCCTCTATTTCTAAAAATGCATGGACATGTAATATTACAGAGGACCCTATAGCCACTAAGTAAACAAATGACAATCAGTTCAGTAGTAATAAGGTTTTTTTAATAGATGAAGCAAATGAAGGACATTAATACAGATTGCTGTCACATGGTACAGGGGGAGTGGAAAAAGACATAATTTTTAAAATTGTCAGAAAAAAAATCTTCTACTGATTTGAAGTTCAGACTAAGTGCTATTGCATTGTCTTGTTATCTTGCATTTGTTGATTATGCAAATCTACTATGTTAACTGGTCCTTTAATACAATGTAAAAATGCATAGATTATAGCTTATTAAACTATTTTATGTATGTTGCATCTGTATTGCTAATCATGCATGTAATGTGCTGTCATGCATATTAAAATAACATAACAAGGGATTATTTGATGATAGCTGCATATAGGTAGCAACTCTGGCACAAGATGGTGCATCATATGGGTAACACGTTTGTTCACTATTTTTTTAACAAACAGTGTAGTCTCGCATTAGACTGCCCACATTTACTTCCTTCTGTTGTGTATGTACTGAATATATGAGAGGGAGGAGAACATGTTTTTTTTAATCACATTAATCATTATTTTTATCTCTACAGGGGTATAAAATGGATGACTTAATGACTTCTTACGTCAAAGACCTCATGTTGAAACATCAAAAATTGGCCTGAACTTCAGTACTGGATAATTATTTATCTTTCAATGATTATTAAGTTTGCTCTTATTTTAATGACATTACATCAAACTACCCGTTCCTCTCAATATCAGAGTACAGCTTGATTCACTCAAAACTGCAGAGCATTTGTCCATCAACCACAGAAGAAATCTGCAGAGCATGACACTTATCACTACTGCAAAGCACCTTTGTCATTACACTTCTAAGAATATGCCGCACAATTCTCTGGAATCAAAGCCTTGCTATGCTTTTGCAGCTTATTATTACTTTATTATGTTGTACCCAAGTATCTTCTGGACATCTTTGTTGCTAGAAACCAGCAAATCATCTTTAACTCACATAGATATAAACCTGCAAATATTTGTCACTTCTCAAAATCTATATCTTCATGGTGTTCTCCTTCAATGAAAGAACCCCTCTATCACTTCATTGTGGGAGGTCTAAATAATCACTGCAGTAGATCTGTCCCTCAAATCCTATTGCTCTGCGGAGTATCACTTTTCATTATTTCTCTGAATTCACAGACTACTTCTGTGCCTCTGTCATATTTCCTTTGAATGCACCAGCAGTTTTGTAAACTCCGGGTTAATATTATTGTAATTATCATATTTGTGCCTTTGTATGAACAGAAGATAAAAACCCAGATATTTGTCATCATGCAAGTGAAAGGGTTATTATGTGTTTCTGCCATTATATCAATAAAAACAAAAATAAACATCCATTTTATTGGGCACAATATAAAAAAGATCTGTGTGCATGCCTTGCATTTAGCAAGTAACAGCACTAACATTGTTCGGATATCACTGTGATATGTATTGCCATAAAGCAGTCCGTTAGAAGATAGAGTTGGCTCCATCATTCTAATGCTTTGTAAAACTAAACATTCTACACTAAAGTTACTTCATCTGTGAAGTTTTGATATTGTTCTAATAAACACTGTTAAATTATGTATATCCATTCTTGTAAATATGTATTTGTGTTTTCATATTTGTGTGTGTGTATATGTGTGTGTGTGTATATATATATATATGTGTGTATATATATATGTGTGTGTGTGTGTGTGTATGTATATATATATATATATATATATATATATATATATATATATATGTGTGTGTGTATACAGTGGGGCAAAAAAGTATTTAGTCAGCCACCAATTGTGCAAGTTCTCCCACTTAAGAAGATGAGAGAGGCCTGTAATTTTCATCATAGGTATACCTCAACTATGAGAGACAAAATGTGGAAACAAATCCAGACAATCACATTGTCTGATTTGGAAAGAATTTATTTGCAAATTATGGTGGAAAATAAGTATTTGGTCAATATCAAAAGTTCATCTCAATACTTTGTTATATATCCTTTGTTGGCAATGACAGAGGTCAAACATTTTCTGTAAGTCTTCACAAGGTTGTCACAAACTGTTGCTGGTATGTTGGTCCATTCCTGCATGCAGATCTCCTCTAGAGCAGTGATGTTTTGGGGCTGTCGCTGGGCAACACAGACTTTCTATGGGGTTGAGATCTGGAGACTGGCTAGGCCACTCCAGGACCTTGAAATGCTTCTTACGAAGCCACTCTTTCGTTGCCCGGGCGGTGTGTTTGGGATCATTGTCATGCTAAAAGACCCAGCCACGTTTCATCTGCAATGCCCTTGCTGATTAAAGGAGGTTTGCACTCAAAATCTCACGATACATGGCCCCATTCATTCTTTCATGTACATGGATCAGTCATCCTGTTCCCTTTGCAGAGAAACAGCCCCAAAGCATGATGTTGCAACCCCCATGCTTCACAGTCGGTATGGTGTTCTTTGGTTGCAACTCCGCATTCTCTCTCCTCCAAACACAACGAGTTGTGTTTCTACCAAACAGTTCTACTTTGGTTTCATCTGATCATATGACATTCTCCCAATCTGCTTCTGGATCATCCAAATGCTCTCTAGCATACTTCAGACGGGGCCGGAGATGTACTGGCTTAAGCAGGGGGACACATCTGGCACTGCAGGATCTGGGTCCCTGGCGGCGTAGTGTGTTATTCATGGTAGTCTTTGTTACGTTGGTCCCAGCTCTCTGCAGGTCATTCACTAAGTCCCCCCCGTGTGGTTCAGGGATGTTTGCTCACCGTTCTTGTGATCATTTTGACCCCACGGGGTGAGATCTTGCGTGGAGCCCCAGATCGAGGGAGATTATCAGTGGTCTTGTATGTCTTCCATTTTCTAATTATTGCTCCCACAGTTGATTTCTGTGGGTTTCTGGTGTCCTTCGACAGCTCTTTGGTCTTCACCATAGTGGAGTTTGGAGTGTGACTGTTTGAGGTTGTGGACAGGTGTCTTTTATACTGATAACAAGTTCAAACAGGTGCCATTAATACAGGTAATGAGTGGAGGAGAGAGGAGCCTCTTAAAGAAGAAGATACAGGTCTGTGAGAGCCAGAAATCTTGCTTGTTTGTAGGTGACCAAATACTTATTTTCCACCATAATATGCAAATAAAATGTGGAAACAAATCCAGACAATCACATTGTCTGATTTGAAAAGAATTTGTCTCTCATAGTTGAGGTATACCTATGATGAAAATTACAGGCCTCTCTCATCTTCTTAAGTGGGAGAACTTGCACAATTGGTGACTAACTAAATACTTTTTTCCCCCACTGTATGTGTGTGTGTATACTGTATATGTGTGTATGTGTATATATATATATATATATATATATATATATATATATATATATATATATATATAGTGTGCTTTTTTTATAAAAGAAAAGGTGCCAGTACCGAGGGGGAAAAATGCCGGTAGTCATTGATTATTGATGGATGGATGCATTCTGCTCAGTGACTTATAGAAAAGCAAAGGGATAAGATTATTTATGATGTATTTGGAGCCCCCTCTTGTGAAAAATGGAGTATTTACATGGTGATTGCAGTACCAGTGTGTACCCCCACAAAAAAAGCCTGCATAACCACCTTATCCTGATGAAAAATCAGAAAAGGAGATTCACAAGAAAGAGCAGATAGCTCAGAAATTCTTCTAGCAGAAGAGATGGCCAAAAGGAACAACACTTTCCAAGAAAGTAGTTTAATGTCCAAAGAATGCATAGGCTCAAACGGAGGGGCCTGTAACGCCTTCAAAACCAAATTAAGACTCCAAGGAGGAGAAATTGATTTAATGACGGGCTTAATACGAACTAAAGCCTGTACAAAACAATGAATATCAGGAAGTTTAGTAATCTTTCTGTGAAATAAAACAGAAAGAGCAGAGATTTGTCCCTTCAAGGAACTTGCAGACAAACCCTTATCCAAACCATCCTGAAGAAACTGAAGAATTCTAGGAATTCTAAAAGAATGCCAAGAGAATTTATGAGAAGAACACCAGGAAATGTAGGTCTTCCAAACTCAATAATAAATCTTTCTAGAGACAGATTTACGAGCTTGTAACATAGTATTAATCACTGAGTCAGAAAAATCTCTATAACTTAGTACTAAGCGTTCAATTTCCATACCTTCAAATTTAATGATTTGAGATCCTGATAGAAAAACGGACCTTGAGACAGTAAGTCCGGCCTTAACGGAAGTGGCCAAGGCTGGCAACTGGACATCCGAACAAGATCTGCATACCAAAACCTGTGTGGCCATGCTGGAGCCACCAGCAACACAGATGATTGTTCCATGATAATTTTGGATATCACTCTTGGAAGAAGAACTAGAGGCGGGAAAATGTAAGCAGGATGATAACACCAAGGAAGTGTCAGCGCATTCACTGCTTCCGCCTGAACATCCCTGGACCTGGACAGGTATCTGGGAAGTTTCTTGTTTAGATGAGAGGCCATGAGATCTATCTCTGGAAGACCCCACATCTGAACAATCTGAGAAAACACATCTGGATGGAGAGACCACTCCCCTGGATGTAAAGTCTGACGGCTGAGATAATCCGCCTCCCAATTGTCTACACCTGGGATATGCACTTCAGAGATTAGACAGGAGCTGGATTCCGCCCAAGCAAGTATCCAAGATACGTCTTTCATAGCTTTGGGACTGTGAGTCCCACCCTGATGATTGACATATGCCACAGTTGTGATATTGTCTGTCTGAAAGCAAATGAACGGTTCTCTCTTCAACAGAGGAAAGACTTGCGTCTGTAGTGATCACAGTCCAGGTTGGCCGAACAAAGGAAGCCCCTTGAACTAAACGCTGGTGATTTAACCACCACGTCAAAGAGTGTCGAATATTGGGATTTAAGGATATTAACTGTGATATATTTGTATAATCCCTGCGCCATTGATTCAGCATACAAAGCTGGAAAGGTCTCATGTGAAAACGAGCAAAAGGAATCGCGTCCGATGCTGCAGTCATGAGGCCTAAAACTTCCATGCACATAGCCACTGAAGGGAATGACTGAGACTGATGGTGATGACAGGCTGCAACCAATTTCAAACGTCTCTTGTCTGTTAGAGACAGAGTCATCGACACTGAATCTATCTGGAAACCTAAAAAGGTGACCCTTGTCTGAGGAATCAAGAAACTTTTTGGTAAATTGATCCTCCAACCATGTTTTTGAAGAAACAAGACTAGTTGATTTGTGTGAGATTCTGCAGAACGTAAAGACTGAGCTAGTACCAAGATATCGTCCAAATAAGGAAACACTGCAATACCCTGCTCTCTGATTACAGAGAGCAGGGCACCTAGAACCTTTGAAAAGATTCTTGGAGCTGTTGCTAGGTCAAATGGAAGAGCAACAAATTGGTAAATGCTTGTCTAGAAAAGAGAATCTCAGGAACTGATAATGTTCTGGATTAATCGGAATATGAAGGTAAGCATCCTGCAAGTCTATTGTAGACATATAATGTCCTTGCTAAACAAAAGGCACAATAGTCCATATGGTCACCATCTTGAAAGTTCGTACTCTTACATAACGATTCAAAATTTTCAGATCCAGAACTGGTCTGAATGAATTTTCCTTCTTTGGGACAATGAATAGATTTGAATAAAACCCCAGATCTTGTTCCTGAAAAGGAACCAGCATGATTACCCCTGAAGACTCCAGGTCTGAAACACACTTCAGGAAAGCCTGAGCTTTTACTGGATTTGCTGGGATGCGTGAGAGAAAAAATCTTCACACAGGAGGTCTTACTCTGAATCCTATTCGATACCATTGAGAGACAATGCTCTGAATCCATTGATTTTGGACAGAATTTATCCAAAAATCCTTGAAAAACCTTAATCTGCCCCCTACCAGCTGAACTGGAATGAGGGCCGCACCTTCATGCGGATTTAGGGGCTGACTTTGGTTTTTTAAAAGGCTTGGATTTATTCCAATTTGAGGAAGGCTTCCAATTGGAAACAGATTCCTTGGGGGAAGCATTAGATTTTTGTTCCTTATTTTGACGAAAGGAACGAAAACGGTTAGAAGTCTTAGATTTACCCATAGGTTTTTTATCCTGAGGCAGAAAAAAACACTTTCCTCCAGTAACAGTTGAAATAATAGAATCCAACTGAGAACCAAATAAATTATTACCTTGGAAAGAAAGAGATAATAATCTAGACTTAGATGTCATATCAGCATTCCAAGATTTAAGCCATAAAGCTTGGATCTAACATCAATTTTGCTAATATCAAAAATGGCATCACAAATAAAATGATTAGCATGTTGCAGTAAGCGAACAATGCTAGATATGTCAGAATCCAATTCTTGTTGCTCTAAATTCTCCAACCAAAAAGTTGATGCAGCCGCAACATCAGCCAAAGAAATTGCAGGCCTGAGAAGATGAACTGAATATAAATAGGCTTTCCTTAGATAGGATTCAAGTTTCCTATCTAAAGGATCTTTAAAAGAAGTACTGTCTTCCATAGGAATAGTGGTACGTTTAGCAAGAGTAGAAATAGCCCCATCAACGTTGGGGATCTTTTCCCAAAACTCTATAGAAATTGCTGATAAAGGATACAATTTTTTAAACCTTGAAGAAGGAATAAAAGGAGTACCTGGCGTATTCCATTCCTTAGAAATCATATTAGAAATAGCATCAGGAATAGGAAAAACCTCTTGAGTAACCACAGGAGGTTTAAAAACAGCATTTAAACGTTTACTAGTCTTAAGGTCAAGAGGACTAGCTTCCTCAATATCCAAAGTAATTAACACTTCTTTTAACAAAGAACAAATATACTCTATTTTAAACAAATAAGTAGATTTGTCAGTGTCAATATCTGAGGAGGGATCTTCTGAATCAGATAGATCCTCATCAGAGGAGGATAAATCATTATGTTGTCGGTCATTTGAAATTTCATCCACTTTATGAGAACTTTTAAAAGACCTTTTACATTTATTAGAAAGCGGAAATGCAGACAAAGCCTTCTGAATAGAATCAGTAACAAATTCTTTAAAATTCATAGGTATATCATGTACATTAGACGTTGAAGGAACTGCAACTGGCAATGTACTATTACTGATGGATACATTCTCTGCATGTAAAAGTTTATCATGACAACTATTACAAATGACATTCGGAGATATAATTTCCACAATCTTACAACAAATGCACTTAGCTTTGGTAGAACCGATGTCAGGCAGCAAAGTTCCAACAGATACTTCTGAGGCAGGATCAGATTGAGACATCTTACAAAATGTAAAAGAAAAAACAACATATAAAGCAAAATTATCAATTTCCTTATATGACAGTTTCAGGAATGGGGAAAAATGCAAACAGCATAGCCCTCTGACATAGAGAAAAGGCAAGAGGCAAACAGCAATGGGGTATCAAATTAATGAAAAATTTGGCGGCAAGTATGACGCACAACCTAAGAGAATTTTTTTTGGCGCCAACAATATCCGGAAATGACACACTTACATCACTAACGATGCAACCGTGTTTAAGGCTTCCGCATCAACTACGACGCCAGAAATGACGAACTTGCGTTAACGGACGTACTTTTCGTGCCAAAAAAATTCTCGTGCCAAGAATAACGCAATAAAGTCTAGCATTTGGCGCACCCGCGGCCCTAATGCTGCCCGCAATTTGTAAGAAAAAAGTAGTCAATTTGAAAAAAGACTAAACCCCAGGTAAGAAAAAAATATTTCTTAATATGTTTATTTCCCAAATATGAAACTGACAGTCTGCACAAGGAAATTTAAGTACTATACATATATTTAGAACTTTATATAAATGCATAAAGTGCCAGACCATAGCTGGGGTGTCTTAAGTAATAAAAAACATACTTACCAAAAAAGACACCCATCCACATATAGCAGATAGCCAAACCAGTACTGAAACAGTTATCAATAGAGGTAATGGAATATGAGAGTATATCGTCGATCTGAAAAGAGAGGTAGGAGATGAATCTCTACGACCGATAACAGAGAACCTATGAAAAAGACCCCCGTTAGGAAAATCATTGCATTCAATAGGTGATACTCTCTTCACGTCCCTCTGACATTCGCTGTACTCTGAGAGGAATCGGGCTTCAAAAAAGCTGAGAAGCGCATATCAACGTAGAAATCTTAGCACAAACTTACTTCACCCACCTCCATAGGAGGCAAAGTTTGTAAAACTGAATTGTGGGTGTGGTGAGGGGTGTATTTATAGGCATTTTGAGGTTTGGGAAACTTTGCCCCTCCTGGTAGGATTGTATATCCCATATGTCACTAGCTCATGGACTCTTGCCAATTACATGAAAGAAATATCAGATTTATTTATAGGAACAGTAGCATGACTTGACGTGTTGAATACATTTTCTTACTGTGAAATTGTCAATGCAATACTCCACTATAATAAAGGAGTATACTGAATGAGACAGCTAGGGAAAGCCCTCCAAACAGGTGGTGCTAGACATAGATAATTAAGTACAGAAAGAAAAGAAAAAACAGCATCTTTTAAGAACTCTGGGAAACACTAAATTAGACTGGTCCAAAAGAGGACACACAATGAAACGGAGGGGTTCTCAATCCTCACCACAATATGAGGGGAAAAAAAGGAAAAAACAAAACAAAACATAATTTATGTAAGAACTTACCTGATAAATTCTTTCCTTTCATATTAGCAAGAGTCCATGAGCTAGTGACGTATGGGATATACATTCCTACCAGGAGGGGCAAAGTTTCCCAAACCTCAAAATGCCTATAAATATACCCCTCACCACACCCACAAATCAGTTTAACGCATAGCCAAGAAGTGGGGTGATAAGAAAAAAAGTGCGAAAGCATAAAAAATAAGGAATTGGAATAATTGTGCTTTATACAAAAAAATCATAACCACCACAAAAAGGGTGGTCCTCATGGACTCTTGCTAATATGAAAGAAATGAATTTATCAGGTAAGTTCTTACATAAATTATGTTTTATTTCATGTAATTAGCAAGAGTCCATGAGCTAGTGACGTATGGGATAATGACTACCCAAGATGTGGATCTTCCACGCAAGAGTCACTAGAGAGGGAGGGATAAAATAAAGAAAGCCAATTCCGCTGAAAATAATCCACACCCAAAACAAAGTTTAAATCTTATAATGAAAAAAACTGAAATTATAAGCAGAAGAATCAAACTGAAACAGCTGCCTGAAGTACTTTTCTACCAAAAACTGCTTCAGAAGAAGAAAACACATCAAAATGGTAGAATTTAGTAAAAGTATGCAAAGAAGACCAAGTTGCTGCTTTGCAAATCTGATCAACCGAAGCTTCATTCCTAAACGCCCAGGAAGTAGAAACTGACCTAGTAGAATGAGCTGTAATCCTTTGAGGCGGAGGTTTACCCGACTCGACATAAGCATGATGAATTAAAGATTTCAACAAAGATGCCAAAGAAATGGCAGAAGCCTTCTGACCTTTCCTAGAACCGGAAAAGATAACAAATAGACTAGAAGTCTTTCGGAAATTCTTAGTAGCTTCAACATAATATTTCAAAGCTCTAACTACATCCAAAGAATGCAATGATTTCTCCTTAGAATTCTTAGGATTAGGACATAATGAAGGAACCACAATTTCTCTACTAATGTTGTTAGAATTCACAACCTTAGGTAAAAATTTAAAAGAAGTTCGCAACACCGCCTTATCCTGATGAAAAATCAGAAAAGGAGACTCACAAGAAAGAGCAGATAATTTAGAAACTCTTATGGCAGAAGAGATGGCCAAAAGGAACAAAACTTTCCAAGAAAGTAATTTAATGTCCAAAGAATGCATAGGTTCAAACGGAGGAGCTTGAAGAGCCCCAAGAACCAAATTCAAACTCCAAGGAGGATAAATAATAGAACTTAAATAATGTGGAGACAAAAGTGACACCCATATTTTTTAGCGCCAAAAAAGACGCCCACATTATTTGGCGCCTAAATGCTTTTGGCGCCAAAAATGACGCCACATCCGGAACGCCGACACTTTTGGCACAAAAAAACGTCAAAAATGACGCAACTTCCGGCGACACGTATGACGCCGGAAACAGAAAAAACTTTTTGCGCCAAAAAAGTCCGCGCCAAGAATGACGCAATAAAATGAAGCATTTTCAGCCCCCGCGAGCCTAACAGCCCACAGGAAAAAAGTCAAATTTTAAGGTAAGAAAAAAATTGATTTATTCAAATGCATTATCCCAAATATGAAACTGACTGTCGGAAATAAGGAACATTGAACATCCTGAGTTAAGGCAAATAAATGTTTGAATACATATATTTAGAACTTTATACAAAAGTGCCCAACCATAGCTTAGAGTGTCACAGAAAATAAGACTTACTTACCCCAGGACACTCATCTACATGTAGTAGAAAGCCAAACCAGTACTGAAACGAGAATCAGTAGAGGTAATGGTATATAAGAGTATATCGTCGATCTGAAAAGGGAGGTAAGAGATGAATCTCTACGACCGATAACAGAGAGCCTATGAAATAGACCACGTAGAAGGAGATCATTGAATTCAAATAGGCAATACTCTCCTCACATCCCTCTGAAATTCACTGCACGCTGAGAGGAAAACCGGGCTCCAACCTGCTGCGGAGCGCATATTAACGTAGAATCTAGCACAAACTTACTTCACCACCTCCATAGGAGGCAAAGTTTGTAAAACTGATTTGTGGGTGTGGTGAGGGGTGTATTTATAGGCATTTTGAGGTTTGGGAAACTTTGCCCCTCCTGGTAGGAATGTATATCCCATACGTCACTAGCTCATGGACTCTTGCTAATTACATGAAAGAAACAACATTTATTATATCAAAAAAATAAAAAAGAGAAATATAAAATCACTTTAAAAACACTTAAAACGAGAAATAACTTACAGGGACATGAAAGGTCCAAATCACAGTATTGTATAAATCACGCAGCAAACACTTATACAATAAAATATAAGGCCTAATACCAGAAAGGTACAAAGGAGGTAATTATCCTTATTATGTAGTGCAACACGAAAAAAAGAAGTCCTAATATAGTCAACCAGTGACTATAATATCTCCTTAAGGAGAACCACAAAAAAGGGAACTTCTAGTCTCACGTGTTGCTCCTACACCATTATTTAAAAACACAGGGTATTCTGGTACTACAAAAGCATCTAGTATAGGGTTAAAGCGCATGACGTCTTGTAATATGGACAAAGAGAAAATACATAATTCCTGTATGAACTAGTCTCGAATATGGCCTCTACATCTATGTGGTTTGCCATATTATAGGAATAGGTATGCATCCACCTGATATATTGACAGTTGCTAGATTGGTCTGTTTCCATTGGCAGGAAGAAAAACTCCCCCTTCCCAACCTGACCCATAATTAAAAATTAGTGTGATGACGAATGTAGGATTCACAAAAATGTAATCTGATTATGATTAATGAAGATGCGCCCTTTGTGGTGTATGGGGTGAAATACACTATGTAACAACTTTGTGACAATATAATTAACTCCCCTTAGTAATAATACAAGACTTTTTGGGTTTAATTTGTTAATATTACTACTACCTATAATTATGCTGATAATAAATCTGTATTTTTTCATGAATTTACTATGAGAGTACCAGATCAATACTTTATTTTATTTTGTATTATTTTTTATGGTTACCTTTATCTTTCATTTAACAACCTATATATCCAACTGATAGAACCACACAATAAAGGTTTATTAGTTACATTGATATTACATGTCTGAAATATCGAACATGGGTCACTCTTCAAAATATGGTTTAACCCTGAATATGGAGTTCACCATGATATAGTTTTAAATATTACATTTAGTTATGTATCCAATTTTGATTAGTGTATATTGGCTTAATTTATTTTCTGAAATGCTTGATCTGCTAACTTATCCCCCATTGGCCAGGAGAGACACACCCTTTGTCTCTACCTGACCAATGGTGATAAGTAGATGTTCCTTTCAAAGGTTATGGAGTTACTTTATAATTCTCCTTTACTTTGAAATATATGTGCCCTACTTGACACACAGGTGGGCGTGTACAACCAGATTGTCTTATGATTGGCCCCTTGCTTGACCAATAATATGTATCTATAATGAATGCATACACATCGATATCACAGCTTTAGAATACTTTGGATTAAATAGGAAATAATTGTTTTGTGTTACCCTTCCATGTGTAAAACAGGCTTATTAATTTTCATATTAGAACATGTTTAACTCCACATGACAATGAAAATGTTATACTTAATATTACCCCTATAAAAGTAATGATATTGCTGTGTTCTGCTTACTTGTCCGCTATTGGCCGGGAGGGAAAAGCCTTTGTTTCTGCATGACCAATAGCAATCAGCAGATAGATCTGACATATGTAGAGGAGGGAGTTACTCTGTTTCTCAACATCTCTACCCTATACTTAATATCACCCCCATAAAAGTAACGATATTGCTTTGTTCTGTATGTAGATTATTAGCAGAACATTTATGCATTAAGTATGTTCAAGTCCAACAGCATGGAATATAGCTTATAAAGGGCATATGGGTGTTACTACAAATCTGTTGCAATTAAATAACAGCTGACTGTGTCAGTTGGGAAATAGAGAATGCGATTGGTTCATTCCTGGTAAGACAAAATGATTGGCTGAAAGAGCCTATTTAAACCAGAAAGTCATCACAAATAAATTGCCTTTAAAAAAGCAGGATGCGAAACGTGCGTCGGGCACTTTGTAACTTGATTAGGTCCTGACCAGAGGACCTTTGGTATTGTATTGCGGCTATATTTGATATGCTATATTTGCTTTATTGCTTTAACCCTATACTAGATGCTTTTGTAGTACTTGATTAGGACAGGAATACCCAGTGTTTTTAAATAATTGTGTAGGAGCAACACGTGAGACTAGCAGTTTGCCAATCCCTTTTTTGTGGTTCTCCTTAGGGAGATATTATAGTCACCGGTAGAAACTATATTAGGGCTCCTTTTATTTTGTTTTGCACTACATAATGAGGATTATTACCTCCTTTAAACCTTTCTGGTATGCCTGATGAAACGGCCTTATAGTGCTGAGAAACGCGTTGTATTCATACCTCTACCAGCACATAGGTGTGCTTGGTCAGCATGTGAGTACCCATTTGATATTGATAAAATATATATGGTTATACTCTGGTTGATCTGCACATGTAGTGTTTTTTCTCTATTTCACATTGTAGCACACAGGAATCTCCAGTGGTGGGTGAGCTGTTACCCTTTAATTCTACAGCCTGCACCTACTAGCACACCAGGGTGCTTTAGCAACATGTGAGTATCCATTTGGCTCATATTGTATAAAGTTCATACATATGTTTGATGATTCTGCACAAGGCGCCCCTCTGTTCTTCTTTATACTCTGCAGTTTATCCGGATTAGTCTGTGAGGAGGAGGAGGCAGCCAACATATGATAATCCATTTTGATGAAGATTTCTATACACTAAAGAAGTACATCCAATTTAATTTGGGACTCTATATTTTCTAGAATTTTGTATGTATGCTAAACATTTTTTTGCATATGGTATATTGTTAACTAATAACACTTTTTATCCTGTTATATAAGCGCCCCCTTAAATTTTGTTGTATCCTAAGTTTTATTTTCTCTTTTCCTTTTTTACCTCTCTTATTGTGGTGAGGATTGAGAACCCCTCCGTTTCATTGTGTGGTCCAAAAGAGAAGACAATCTAATTGTTTCCCAGAGTGCTTAAACGATGCTGCTTTTTCTTTTCTGTCTGTACTTAATATTCCACTTGTATTATTAATACACGCCCTGTAATACATTCCATTAAAGACCAGTTTGTATGCTAAGGTAGCATCATCTCAGTTACTGCATTTGCCTGAAGAAGAGACATCTCCTTATGACCCAATTTCAGCTTACAAAATAAGCTTCCTTTTCTCCCACAGAGTTCCCCAGAATACTCTATGAAAATGTATCTGCAGCTGTGCTGGGCCATAGAAGTTGAATATGTCTGTGCCCAGTAGTTGGTGGGGGCTTTTGATGAGGGACTGATTATTCCTTATAGCACACAAGGGATGACAGTCTCTCTTCAGAAGAAGTCATAACCCCCTCTAGCATCTACCCCAAGTTACCATGGCAACAAAACACTTCTCTTCCCCATATGCACACTCCCCTCTTTGTCTTACTATGAAATAAACTGCTGTGCCTGCTAGGAAGGGGGGTGAGAGCATACAGACAAAAAGGAATGTAGGGACCCCCCCAGGGAAGAGCACATATCAGTCTCCCCCAATACAGACCCACTGCCCTACTTATACTAAGGTCCAATACAGAGAAACGAAAGATTAGCAGAAACACGGGAAGGGAAGGAGGTAAGCTCTAAGTAGTGGACATTGGAGATGATGTATGAGAGTAAATAATATGTTTAATGTGTAGTCTTTATGTGTTATGAGAACATGTCTGAGAATTGTAACTGTATATGTGCATGGTGTAACAGGTGCAGATATGTATATTTATATATGGAGTCTTATAAATTATGTACCAACAGTCAGAGCCTATTCTCATTATAAGCAGGTTGTTGAGAGATATATATTATAGCCAAGATGTGCACTCTCACCTACCAACATCTGCCAGGGTGCTAGTAATATACATAAAAACAAAAATGAAGACTTGCACTCACTGGGTATTTCAAAGATCAAATTTACTGTGACACTTGTCTTCATTTTTGTTACTATACATATATATATATCAATGACATTGAAGATTAAAGGGACATAAACCCCGAAAAATTATTTCATAATTCAGATAAAACATACAATTTTAAACAACTTTCCAATTAACTTCTATTATCAAATTTTAGCTAGGTAGGCAACTTCACTAGAGCACTAGATGGATTTAGCTAGAGCACTAGATGGCTTTAGCTAGAGCACTAGATGGCAGTACTATTTTCTGTCATGTAGTGCTGCAGACATGTGCACACTACCTATCTTGATATCTCTTCAACAAAGAATAACACGAGAACTAATCACATTTTATAATAGAAGTAAATTGGTAACTTTTTAAAATTGTATGCTCTACTTGAATCACGAAAGAAAAAAAATTTGGTTTCACGTCCCTTTAAAAATGTAACCAATAAACAAATGTGAGTTAAAGGGAGAGTAAATGCTTTTATATTGTAATATAAAATGTTTAATTATGTGTAGTAAAAAAAACAACTTTGCAATACACCAGGTTTTTCTATAATTTAAAGGGATTTTTTTTCTTTCATGGCAATTTTAAGCAACTTTCTAATTTTTCTTCATTCCCTTGCTATCTTTATGTGAAAAAGCTGAAATCTAAGCTAAGGAGCCGGCCCATTTATGGCTCAGCACCTGGGTTGCACTTGCTGATTAGTGGTTAAATGTATTCACCAAATTAGCAAGCGCTATCCAGGGTGCTGAACTAAAAATGGGCTGGCTTCTTAGCTTTGATTCCTGCTTTTTCAAATAAAGATAGCAAGAGAACGGAAAAAAAAAATGATAATAGGAATACCTTAGAAAGTTGCTTAAAATTGCATGCTCTATCTGAATCATGAAAGAAAAAATAATTGGGTTTAGTATCCCTTTAAGAATTAAGATTTCAACATCTCATGCTCCACAACACAAACCTAACAATGTCCCGTATTGATGTCAGCAGAAATGATAAAATACAAGTTGCAAAACAAAAGAGTCGTAAAACAAAATGACGGTGGCTAGTTCTGTCTACTGCAGTAATATGTCCCGATTGCTCCTCAAATGAAGGCAAGAAGTGGGTGGGGATTTGTTACTGAAAAACAAATGTAAGAAACATGGTTATAATTTATTTCAAAGATTTTCAAGCTCACCCAGTATGTTAGTTTATTGCAAGACTGCAGAAAATTATTGTAAAAGCTGTTGTCCCTTTAACCCATATATTTAAAGGGACAGTGTTTCCTAATTTTTTCTCCTCTATAATTTGTTCCCAGTGATCCATTTACCTGCTGGAGTGTATTAAATTGTTTACACATAGCTCTTTTACCTTAAT
Organism: Bombina bombina; assembly: GCF_027579735.1. Lineage (NCBI taxonomy): Eukaryota > Metazoa > Chordata > Amphibia > Anura > Bombinatoridae > Bombina > Bombina bombina. The sequence goes on from NC_069502.1 coordinate 262,670,358, forward strand.
ATGACCATTTGAATTGGCTGATTTTGCCTGTGGTATCCCAACCTATAGTTACCGTTTCTATACTTTTATTGTATTGGTTATAAAAAAAAAAAACTGTAAACAGCCAGTAGAAGAAATTTTACTCCCAGTGGGATGTAAGAGAGATAAGCAATAACATTTTAATTTTCAATTGTAGTCTTTAAGTATTGGGCTTTGGTATACAGGCAGATATAAGATAAAGAAGTATATGTGTATGTGTACAGAAAGTGATAAAATAAGATCTGATTTCCCTGCATACTCCACTAATTTTAACCTAATTTATCATATATTTTATACTCTGCAGCTGGTATAACAAGTCTTTTGAAACAAATTAAAGGGACATTATTATTTTTTCCCCCATGATTTAGATAGAAGTAAATTGGAAAGTTTTTTAAATGGTATTCTATATTATCAAATTAGCTTCATTATCATGATATTATTTGTTGAAGAGATATCTAGATAGATAACGTGCACATGTCTGGGGCACTGCATGACAGGAAATAGTGCTGCCATCTAGTGCTCATGCTAATGTATAACATTGTTGCAAAACTGCTGACACATATTGCTGCAGACTAGTGCCCACTGCTGGACTTACTTTCCTGTAATAGAAGTAAATTAAAAAGTTGTTTAAAATTTTATGTACTATCTTAATCATGAAACAAAAATCTGGGGTTTTATGTCCCTTTAAGGGAAAACATTTGTACAGTACACTGTCCCTTTAAGACTGTGTATACAGCAATGTAATAAAAGGAATATATATCTAAATAATTTACACCAAAAAATAAATAAATATCGGCCCCTGTCAGAAATGGAATCTTGGTTAAAAAGATTTAACTGAAAACCATTCCAAGACACTTTAGCACTTCTACTACCTGACATCCCGGTTTTAGGAAAATGAGACTAGTTCAGTATATGTGCTGGGATAGGTGATTATTAAAATAGATACATTATACATTTTAATGTTTTAAATAGATATTAAACCACATGAATGGAATTTTCTTGCTCTGCTAAATCATGATGAGTCTAACTTCGAATTATTTTTCAATGTATTTTCATAATTTCTTTCCTATGGCATGGAGAGTCTACAACTTCATTCCATTTACTAGTGGGATATTCAACTCCTGGCCAGCAGGAGGAGGCAAAGAGCACCCCAGCAGAGCTGTTTAGTGTCACTTCCCTTACCCATAACCCCCAATCATTCTCTTTGTCTTGATCACGGGAGGATGGAGAAGAAGGTGTCTGAAGATTTTTGATCCTTTAATGGGTACTTTTCCCTGCAAGCAAGGATTGGGGCTATGCTGTGTCCAAGTCAATCTCTTTAGTAAGAGTAATGGTGGCTTTTAGCAGTTAGAAATAAAGCAAGGACCACCTAGCCACCTTCTAACATTTATGCTACCCCTTTATAGAAAACCAGGGTTGGTTACTCTGGTTTTCTCTTTCTACAGGTCCCTGACAGATGTTGGTGAATCAGTCACACCTAAGAAGCTGCATCTGCTCTGCAGCTGAATCCACAGGTAAGTGCTTTTGCCTTCTAGGTATTGAGGGTCAGCACTTAAGGGTTAATCCTATATGGACTTTATTGGGACATAAATCTCCCTGAGCTGGAGTATTATTATGGGCTACTCTGCTAGGGTACTGCACTGCTAGGGAAGTATCTTTGGACAAATCATCAAAGGGTTACTCTTTGAGGAGTTAAATCTGTTATAGAGGCTGGCTGTGAGACAGTTTTGTATATTTTGACTATGGTGCTAATTAGGGGTTAATCTTCATAGACTTTATTGTTTTCCCCTATTATCATGTGAGGATGAGTGTTTCAATAGCGGTGGCGCCTTACATTGTATATTTAAAGGCGCATTGTTGCTTACGTGCACCTTTTCTTCAGCAAGCTTTGGCGCAGTTCCTAATTGGTTTCTCACTTGCGGTCATGTGACCGTACTTCGCACTTCCGCTACTAAAGCTTTCCTGACGGCCAGACAGAGTGGAGCATTTAACTGTTCTCTCTAATAGAGAGGAGTCTTCTTGGGTAAACAACAAGCCGCTCAAACGTCCCAAGCTTTAGCAGTTTCAAATGCAATACCCTGCGCTTACTCTCATCCTCCTGGGGGTGTTTATTTACCAGGAGATTTTGTTGCGCAGATAACTTCTGTGGTTTCTCCAGGTTTATCAGCTTTCCCTCTTACTGGTAAGCGTAAGAGGAAATCCAAAAATATTTCTGTTAGTAATGGTTCTGACTCAGCTAAGGCTGCGTTAGATTCTCTCATTTATCTGATGAAGATGATACCTCAATGGCTTCTGAGGGAGAGATCTCAGACTCTGACACTGTAGTGGAGAAATCTGCAGATTCAGAGGAGCTTAATTTTAGATTTAAACCCCAAAAAGTCTATTAAGCTTAACAGAGTATATGATGTACTTTCATCTGGGGATGTTTTTCCAGTTCCAGACCGTATGTCAGAAATTATAGCTCAGGAATGGGAAAGGCAAGGTATTCCTTTTTCCCTGTCCCCTGTTTTTAAAAGAATGTTTTCTGTTGCGGACTCTATTCGTGACTCATGGCACACAGTGCCCAAGGTAGAGGGAGCTATCTCTACTCTAGCCAAGAGAACTACTATACCTATTGAGGATAGTTTTTCTTTCAAGGATCCCATGGATAAGATGCTAGAAGCTTACTTAAAGATGTACATTCATCAGGGATTACAGTGGCAACCAGTTGCATGTATTGCTACAGTTGCGGGGCAGCATCTTATTGGTGCGATGCATTGCCTGACCTGATTTCAGAACAGACCACTATCCAGGATAGGATCAAGGCAATTAAGGTGGCCAATACTTTTATCTGTGATGCCAACATGCAAGTGGTTAGACTGGGAGCCAAGATTTCTAGTCTCGCAGAGCTCTGTGGTTAAAATCTTGGTCTGCAGAATTAACTTCCAAGTCAAAACTTCTGTCTTTACCTTTTAAAGGTAAGACCTTATTTGGTCCTGGTCTGGCTGAGATCATTTCCGAAATTATGGGTGAAAAGGGATCTTTCCTACCTCAGGACAAGAAGAACAAACCTAATGGTCGCCAGAATTTAAATTTTCGTTCCTTTTGTAACTTCAAAGGACACAAGTCTTCCTCTTCCAGGCCAGAGCGACCCAGGATCTCATGGAGGTCCAGTCAGTCTTGGAATAAGGGGAAACAAGGCAAGAAGCCTTCCACTGATTCTAAATCAGCATGAAGGGTCCGCTCCTGGTCCAGTCTTGGATCAAGTGGGGGGCAGGCTTTTCTTCTTTTTTTTTCAAGCTTGGATACACAATGTCCCGATTCTTTGGGCTATGGACATAGTATCCCAAGGTTACAGAATAGGATTCAAGTCTTGCCCCCCCAGGGGCAGATTTATCATGTCAAGGTTATCCACAAACCAGGTAAAGAGAGAGGCCTTCTTAAACTGCGTAAAGGACCTATCTTTCATGGGAGTGATATTTCCAGTTCCCGTAGAGGAACAGGGTCAAGGATTCTATTCAAATCTCTTTGTGGTTCCCAAAAAGGAGGGAACTTTCCGTCCCATCCTAGACCTAAAGTGTCTCAACAAATTCCTCAAGGTTCCATCCTTCAAAATGGAAACTATTCATTCCATTCTTCCCTTGGTCCAAGAGGGTCAGTTCATGACGACTATAGATCTGAAGGATGCATATCTTCATGTTCCTATTCACAGGGAACATCACCAGTTTCTGAGGTTTGCATGTCTGGACAACCATTTCCAGTTTGTTGCCCTTCCTTTTGGAGCCCTATAAGTCTAATTGAGAGTCAGGGACCGGGAATAATTTTTTAAAAGTAGAGGAGGGGGAAAAATAAGTTCCTATTCTTTCCCATTAATTACTAATAATGTTTGCCATCTTAACTGGCACAGAAAAAGTCAGAGGGACCTTCCTGTCTTCATAAACCCTGTCTAATTTAGGGATCTTAGGTTCCTCAGGGAGAGTAGCCTCTGGAACCTCTAGCGTAGACAGAACCTCCTTTAATAAAAAACGCAGATGCTCAATTTTAAATCTAAAGGAGGGTTCCTCCGCTGAAGGAGGTTTAGAAACTAAAGACTCAGAAAGTTCACCCTCTGAAGCTACAGAGGTTAACTCATCCTCGGATAGCTGGGACATAATAGCTAAATCCAACAAATATTTAGAAGACTAAGTCAGGAGAACTATGTTTAACCTTTCTCTTGCTTTTGTTAGAGCGAGGTAAGGCACTTAGGGCTGCAGACACTGCCGATTGTAACTGTGCGGTAAAGTCCGCAGGAAATAAAGCCCCCTCCAGATGGAGGATTAGTTGTGCTGCGGGGAACTGCATGTGGGAGCGGGTAGGGTAGAAAGGGTAGTAATCTCTCGGGATCCAGATTCCTGAGAGGTAGACAGATCAGAGGGTCTAATAGCTCTATTAGTATTAGCAGGCTTGTCTCCCTTCTTAGACTTTAAAACAGTGCTTAGGCAAATGAAACAAAATTGAGCAGGCGGGCAAACCACGGCCTCCTCACAATATAAGCAGGAATTATTAATCAGTACAGAAGGAGCGGAACCTTCTATTGTAATATCAGAGTCCTCCATAGCTAGGATATATTCACAGAAGGACAGACAAAAAGTAAACACTTTATTAAAAAAACAGCACCTTTAAAATCCCAATGGCTGGGGCACTCACCTCTTCCTAGACCCAGACAGCTAACAGAGAATACACTCTCCTAGAAACAACTTTTGTAGCAAGATCGTAGGAAAAACGAAAAGACTGCACACGGTCACGTAGTGCATAGGACAGGACTTCCCCTGCTATGAAAAAGGCGCCAAGCTATTATGAGCTGCGCAACACACAAAAAAACAAAAGTGAAACCTGTTTGTTCCAAGCCAAAAGCACAAAAACCTCTCACATAAAAACAGTTATAAATAACCCCTTGCTGTTCAAAAAAATCTCCCTGAAGGAGATATTAACCCTTGATCCTATCGAGGTATAAAGGAGCCACACTGTGACCCTGTATAGCAATGTATATATAAAATGATCTTACCTCCAGGATCCATGCTGTGGAACAGGCACAGCCTCTCAAGTGTGACAGTCTTGCAACAACGCCTCTGACATGGACTTGAGTGTGTAACAGCAAGCATTGAAACTTGTCAACACTGATTGCCCGGGAGTCTAGATGGGTTCGCAGAACAACTTTCCCTGCATCTCCAGACTAACTTTCATCAATACTCTAACTTAGAGGTTGACATGACTACTTAAAACTCCAGTTCTTTCTTTAAAAGGAAGATACCCATTAAAGGACTATCCAAATCGTCTGACACCTTTCTGCCACCTCCTATAGTGACGAAAGGCAAAGAATGACTGGGGGATAGGGGAAGTGGGAGGGATATTTAAGCCTTTGGCTGGGGTGTCTTTGCCTCCTACTGGTGGCCAGTTGTTGTATTTCCCAACAGTAAGGAATTAAGTCAGACTCTCCCTGCCTTATGGAAGGAAAGTAAATACTGGCTTGTGAATGATATTTCATTTATGCAATATAGAAAAATAAATCTAAATATTTTTATATCCTTTTTCAAATTAGGGGACAATGGCTAATTCCGTGGAATCAACAATGATTAACTCCTCTAGATTGGCTTGGCTTGACCCTTGTGTACGTGAGACATGGCTGGAGAATTCTCTACTGTCTATTTGCTATCTATTGGGCATGCTTGTGGGGGGTGTGGGAAATATCCTTGCTATCTCTCTGTTTGTGAAAGATCGCCAACCACGCTCTCCTTCTGACATCTTCCTCCTACACCTCGCTTTGTCAGACCTATTCTTGCTTCTCAGCCTGCCTATACGTCTCTTCTACCACATTTCAGGAAACCGCTGGCTTTTTGGCTCCTTACCATGCCGATTAGCTGGCTTTGTTTTCTACCTCAATATGTATGCCAGCCTATATTTCCTGGCAGGGATCAGCATTGACAGGTACCTCGCTATCGTACACCCTCTTAGCTCAGTCAAGTTTCGTAAACCTCTGCATGCACATGTAACCTGTGGCTTTCTCTGGACAATTGTTTCTTTTGCAATGGCACCTTTGCTTTTGGGTCGTGATCAGGCTTTGGAGGAAGACATTTGTCGTCTGTTGTATCGTGAAACGCCATCTTTGCGAGCATTGGCATCACTGTGTGCTGCTTTTACCATCCCTTTCATAAGCACAGTCACCTGCTATGCACTTATTTTAAAGCGTCTCAGAAAAGGTGGAGATAGAAAAACCAAAGAGAAAGCAGTTAAGATGGTGTTACTAGTACTTACAATATTCCTAATCTGCTTTTTGCCATATCACCTTAGCCGGACTCTTTACCATGTGCTAATGCCAGGTGGAGGTGGTGAATTTGCACTGTCATCGTGTAAGCTGAGACAAAGTCTCGCACTAGCCAATCGCTTTACCTCTTGTTTAAGTACCCTGAATGCCGCTCTTGATCCCCTGGTTTATTTCTTTGCTGTGAAAAAGTTCCGTCAGATCATTTTGCAATGGTCATGCAGATGCCATAGTACAGCTGCTAAAAACCAAGAGGACGTCAGGACAGAGGATAGCTCATTGAGTGCCAAGACAGAGGTGTAAGCAGATTCTTCTTAAGAGCTTTGTGACTGGAGCAAGCTGAATTTAAAAAACATTTTTTTTAAAGTATTATGCAAAATATCACATGTATTTAATGAACTGTGGTTAATTATGCCAATAATTTTTACTGCAATTTGTTTAACAACTTATAGACTTACTTTTTTGTTTTTCTCCCCTCCTCTCTATTGCTTTGGACTATATCGCCATTCAATTAGCAAGTAAATAATTGATTTTTATATATTCTTTCATATGATCGATTGTAATTTTGGAAAGTATGAATTGAGTGTTCTATTTTGCTTGTTTATGCATTTTCTGATTAGAAATTTTTGTATTTCAAAATGTTGTTTGTTACAATTTGTTTTATTTTGAAAATAAATATTGATAAAGAAACTGGACTTTATCTATTTATATGAAAACTTTTGTTTTAGTTAGAAAACTTTACAATTTATGTTATTTTGTGGAAAACATAATTTATTTAAGAACTTACCTGACAAATTCATTTCTTTCATATTAGCAAGAGTCCATGAGCTAGTGACGTATGGGATATACATTCCTACCAGGAGGGGCAAAGTTTCCCAAACCTCAAAATGCCTATAAATACACCCCTCACAACGCCCACAATTCAGTTTAACGAATAGCCAAGAAGTGGGGTGATAAGAAAGGAGCGAAAGCATCAAAAATAAGGAATTGGAATAATTGTGCTTTATACAAAAAAATCATAACCACCACAAAAAGGGTGGGCCTCATGGACTCTTGCTAATATGAAAGAAATGAATTTATCAGGTAAGTTCTTACATAAATTATGTTTTCTTTCATGTAATTAGCAAGAGTCCATGAGCTAGTGACGTATGGGATAGCAGATACCCAAGATGTGGAACTTCCACGCAAGAGTCACTAGAGAGGGAGGGATAAAATAAAGACAGCCAATTCCGCTGAAAAAATAATCCACAACCCAAATCAAAAAGCTTTAATCTTAGAATGAAAAAAAACTGAAAATATAAGCAGAAGAATCAAACTGAAACAGCTGCCTGAAGTACTTTTCTACCAAAAACTGCTTCAGAAGAAGAGAAAACATCAAAATGGTAGAATTTAGTAAAAGTATGCAAAGAAGACCAAGTTGCTGCTTTGCAAATCTGATCAACAGAAGCTTCATTCCTAAAAGCCCAGGAAGTAGAAACTGACCTAGTAGAATGAGCCGTAATCCTTTGAGGCGGGGATTTACCCGACTCTACATAAGCATGATGAATCAAAGACTTTAACCAAGACGCCAAAGAAATGGCAGAAGCCTTCTGACCTTTCCTAGAACCAGAAAAGATAACAAATAGACTAGAAATCTTTCTGAAACTTTTAGTAGCTTCAACATAATATTTCAAAGCTCTTACTACATCCAAAGAATGTAAAGATCTCTCCAGAGAATTCTTAGGATTAGGACACAATGAAGGGACAACAATTTCTCTACTAATGTTGTTAGAATTCACAACCTTAGGTAAAAAATTAAATGAAGACCGCAACACCGCCTTATCCTGATGAAAAATCAGAAAAGGAGATTCACAAGAAACTGCTTCAGAAGAAGAGAAAACATCAAAATGGTAGAATTTAGTAAAAGTATGCAAAGAAGACCAAGTTGCTGCTTTGCAAATCTGATCAACAGAAGCTTCATTCCTAAAAGCCCAGGAAGTAGAAACTGACCTAGTAGAATGAGCCGTAATCCTTTGAGGCGGGGATTTACCCGACTCTACATAAGCATGATGAATCAAAGACTTTAACCAAGACGCCAAAGAAATGGCAGAAGCCTTCTGACCTTTCCTAGAACCAGAAAAGATAACAAATAGACTAGAAATCTTTCTGAAACTTTTAGTAGCTTCAACATAATATTTCAAAGCTCTTACTACATCCAAAGAATGTAAAGATCTCTCCAGAGAATTCTTAGGATTAGGACACAATGAAGGGACAACAATTTCTCTACTAATGTTGTTAGAATTCACAACCTTAGGTAAAAAATTAAATGAAGACCGCAACACCGCCTTATCCTGATGAAAAATCAGAAAAGGAGATTCACAAGAAAGAGCAGATAAGTCAGAAACTCTTCTAGCAGAAGAGATGGCCAAAAGGAACAAAACTTTCCAAGAAAGTAATTTAATATCCAGAGAATACATAGGTTCAAAAGGAGGAGCCTGTAAAGCCCTCAGAACCAAATTGAGACTCCAAGGAGGAGAGATTGACTTAATGACAGCCTTGATACGAACCAAAGCATGTACAAAACAATGAATATCAGGATGATTAGCAATCTTTCTGTGAAAAAGAACCGAAAGAGCAGAGATTTGTCCTTTCAAGGAACTTGCAGACAAACCCTTATCCAAACCATCTTGAAGAAATTGTAAAATTCTAGGAATTCTAAAAGAATGCCAAGAGAATTTATGTGAAGAATACCAAGAAATGTAAGTCTTCCAGACTCGGTAATAGATCTTTCTAGACACAGATTTACGAGCCTGTAACATAGTATTAATCACTGAGTCAGAGAAACCTCTATGACTAAGTATTAAGCGTTCAATCTCCATACCTTCAAATTTAATTATTTGAGATCCTGATGGAAAAATGGGCCTTGAGACAGAAGGTCTGGCCTTAACGGAAGTGTCCAAGGTTGGCAACTTGCCATCCGAACGAGATCCGCATACCAAAACCTGTGTGGCCATGCTGGAGCCACCAGCAGTACAAACAAACGCTCCATTAGGATTTTGGAAATCACTCTTGGAAGAAGAACTAGAGGCGGAAAGATATAAGCAGGTTGATAATTCCAAGGAAGTGACAACACGTCCACTGCTCCCGCCTGAGGATCCCTGGATCTGGACAGATCTATTTCTGGAAGCCCCCAGACTTGAACAATCTGATGAAATACCTCTGGGTGAAGAGACCATTCGCCCGGATGTAACGTCTGGCGACTGAGATAATCCGCTTCCCAATTGTCTATACCTGGGATGTGAACCGCAGAAATTAGACAGGAGCTGGATTCCGCCCATACAAATATCCGAGATACTTCTTTCATAGCCTGAGGACTGTGAGTCCCCCCTTGATGATTGACATATGCCAGGGTTGTGACATTGTCTGTCTGAAAACAAATAAACGATTCTCTCTTCAAAAGAGGCCAGAACTGAAGAGCTCTGAAAATCGCACGGAGATCCAAAATGTTGATTGGTAATCTCGCCTCCTGAGATTCCCAAACCCCCAGCGCTGTCAGAGATCCCCATACAGCTCCCCAACCTGAAAGACTCGCATCTGTTGAGATCATAGTCCAGGTTGGACAATCTAAACGATGGTGATCTAACCACCAAGTCAGAGAAGATCGAACATTGGGATTTAAGGATATTAATTGTGATATCTTTGTATAATCCCTGCACCATTGGTTCAGCATACAAAGCTGAAGAGATCTCATGTGAAAACGAGCAAAAGGGATTGCGTCCGATGCAGCAGTCATGAGACCTAAAATTTCCATGCACAAAGCTACCGAAGGGAAAGATTGAGACTGAAGGTTTCGACAAGCTGAAACCAATTTCAGACGTCTCTTTTCTGTTAGAGACAAAGTCATGGACACTGAATCTATTTGGAAACCCAAAAAGGTTACCCTTGTCTGAGGAATCAAGGAACTCTTTGGTAAATTGATCCTCCAACCATGTCTTTGAAGAAACAACACAAGTTGATTCGTGTGAGATTCTGCAGAATGTAAAGACTGAGCAAGTACCAAGATATCTTCCAAATAAGGAAATACCGCAATACCCTGCTCCCTTATTACAGAAAGAAGGGCACCGAGAACCTTCTAAAAGATCCTTGGAGCTGTTGCTAGGCCAAAAGGAAGAGCAACAAACTGGTAATGCTTGTCTAGAAAAGAGAATCTTAGGAACTGATAATGGTCTGGATGAATTGGAATATGAAGATATGCATCCTGTAAGTCTATTGTGGACATATATTGCCCTTGCTGAACAAAAGGCAGAATAGTCCTTATAGTCACCATCTTGAATGTTGGTATCCTTACATAATGATTCAATATTTTTAGATCCAGAACTGGTCTGAAAGAATTCTCTTTCTTTGGAACAATGAACAGATTTGAATAAAACCCCAGGCCCTGTTCCAGAAGTGGAACTGGCACAATTACCCCAGCTGACTCCAGATCTGAAACACATTTCAGAAACGCTTGAGCTTTTACTGGGTTTACTGGAATGCATGAAAGAAAGAATCTTCTCACAGGCGGTCTTACCTTGAAACCTATTCTGTACCCTTGTGAAACAATGTTCTGAATCCAAAGACTTTGAATCGAATTGATCCAAACATCTTTGAAAAAACGTAACCTGCCCCCTACCAGCTGTGCTGGAAGGAGGGCCGCACTTTCATGCGGATTTGGGAGCTGGTTTTTACTTTCTAAAAGGCTTGGATTTATTATAGACTGGAGAAGGTTTCCAAACGGAAACTGTTCCTTTAGAGGAAGGGTCAGGCTTTTGTTCCTTATTCTGACGAAAGGAACGAAAACGATTAGCAGCCCTATATTTACCTCTAGATTTTTTATCCTGAGGTAAAAAGGCTCCCTTCCCCCCAGTAACAGTTGAAATTATTGAGTCTAACTGAGAACCAAATAATTTATTACCTTGGAAAGAAAGAGAAAGCAAAGTTGACTTAGAAGTCATATCTGCATTCCAAGACTTAAGCCATAAAGCTCTTCTGGCTAAAATAGCTAAAGACATATACCTGACATCAATTCTAATGATATCGAAAATGGCATCACAAATAAAGTTATTAGCATGTTGAAGGAGTTTAACAATGCTATAAGCATTATGGTCTGACACTTGTTGCGCTAAAGCCTCCAACCAGAAAGTTGAAGCTGCAGCAAGATCAGCCAAAGAAATAGCAGGTCTAAGAAGATTACCTGAACATAAATAAGCCTTCCTTAGAAAGGATTCAAGCTTCCTATCTAAAAGATCCTTAAACGAAGTACTATCTGCCGTAGGAATAGTAGTACGTTTAGCAAGAGTAGAGATAGCCCCATCAACTTTGGGGATTTTCTCCCAAAACTCTAATCTATCAGATGGCAAAGGGTACAATTTCTTAAACCTTGGAGAAGGAGTAAATGAAGTACCCAGACTATTCCATTCCCTAGAAATTACTTCTGAAATAGCATCAGGAACTGGAAAAACTTCTGGAATAGCTACATGAGGTTTAAAAACTGAATTTAAATGCTTAGTAGTTTTAATATCAAGAGGACTAGACTCCTCCATATCTAATGCAATCAACACTTCTTTAAGTAAAGAACGAATAAACTCCATCTTAAACAAATATGAAGATTTATCAGTGTCAATATCTGAGGTAGAATCTTCTGAACCAGATAGATCCTCATCAGAAATAGATAAGTCAGAATGATGGCGGTCATTTAAAAATTCATCTGAAATATGTGAAGTTTTAAAAGACCTCTTACGTTTACTAGAAGAAGGAATAACAGACAGAGCCTTCCGAATAGAATTAGAAACAAATTCTTTAACATTAACAGGAACATCCTGAACATTAGATGTTGAAGCAACAACAACAGGTAATAGATTATTACTAATGGAAATATTATCAGCGTTGGATAGCTTATCATGACAACTAACACAAACTACAGCCGGAGGAACAGTTACCAAAAATTTACAACAAATGCACTTAGCTTTGGTAGAACCGACATCAGGCAGCGCTTTTCCAGAAGTAGATTCTGATCCAGGGTCAGGTAGTGACATCTTGCAATATGCAAAAGAAAAAACAACATATAAAGCAAATTCCTTAACCCTTTAAGGACACAGCTTTCAGTTTGCTCAATTGTTTTATGACGGAAAAATTCCGTCATATGTCCTTAAGAGGTTAAATGGCAGTTTCAGGAATGGGAAAAAAATGCAAAATGAAACAAGCCTCTAGAAAACCAGAAGCAACAAAAAAGTGAGACTGAAATAATGTGAAAAAAACTGGCGCCAAGTATGACGCCCACATTTTTGGCGCCAAGTATAACGCCCACATATTTTGGCACCAAGAATAACGCCCAGATTTTTTGGCGCCAAAAAAACGTCCGCAATACACATACGTCAAAAAAATGACGCAATTACATGAAAACTTCCGGCGCCAACTATGATGCCGGAAATGACGACATTTTTGCGCAAAAAATGACGCAATAAATAGAAGCATTTTCTGCACCGGCGAGCCTAACAGCCCGCAATTTTTGAAAAAAAGTCAATTGAAAATTTTAAGGTAAGAAAAATAAAATTTATATGCATTTTCCCAAAAAAATTAAACTGACAGTCTGAATGAAGGAATACTGATTATCCTGAATCATGGCAAATATAAGTTTAAACACATATATTTAGAACTTTACATATAAAGTGCCCAACCATAGCTTTGAGTGTCATAAATAGAAATAAGACTTACTTACCCTAAGACACTCATCTACATATAGTAGATAGCCAAACCAGTACTGAAACGAGAATCAGTAGAGGTAATGGTATATAAGAGTATATCGTCGATCTGAAAAGGGAGGTAGGAGAAGAAATCTCTACGACCGATAACAGAGAACCTATGAAATAGATCCCCTAGAGGAAGACCATGGTATTCAAATAGGCAATACTCTCTTCACATCCCTCTGACATTCACTGCACTCTGAGAGGAAAACCGGGCTTCAGCCTGCTGCGAAGCGCATATCAACGTAGAATCTAGCACAAACTTACTTCACCACCTCCATGGGAGGCAAAGTTTGTAAAACTGAATTGTGGGTGTGGTGAGGGGTGTATTTATAGGCATTTTGAGGTTTGGGAAACTTTGCCCCTCCTGGTAGGAATGAATATCCCATACGTCACTAGCTCATGGACTCTTGCTAATTACATGAAAGAAATTATTTACATAAATGTGTAATATATCTGCACACTTTTGAGCAATGTTTCTCAACCTTTATTTAGCAAGCACCTAGGAAATTGTGCATATTCCAAAATGAAACAAACTGGTATCTGACATTTGGCATTCACAGAGGGAGGCAAATCCCCCCCCCCCCCAGAAGTCTGGCCCTTTTATCCAATCATAAGCACAATTTATGTTGAAATCATTTTTATTAGTTTTTGAAAAGAGAAATAAAAAGAAGTGTACAAGGTAACATTTTGCAATACATAGCAATAATTTCAGGTTGGCTTATTACATACAGTCACAATATATAAATCGGTGCATTTTTGCTATCTCTGCTGAAGTCTATACTTAATGCACATATTCATAGCAACAGTGGATTAGGTTGAAAAAAGACCATCCAGTCCAACAATTTTCTTGGAATAAACAGAGCTTCTGCCATCTCTGTATATGGGTCTTGAATATATCTATATAAAGTAATCTTGTCACCTCTCAAGCGCTTTTTTTCTAGAAAAAACAAACCCTAGCCTCTCCTTATAGCTTAAAACATAATTTATGTAAGAACTTACCTGATAAATTAATTTCTTTCATATTGGCAAGAGTCCATGAGCTAGTGACATATGTGATATACATTCCTACCAGGAGGGGGCAACGTTTCCCAAACCTCAAAATGCCTATAAATACACCTCCCACCACACCCACAACTCAGTTTAACAAATAGCCAAGTAGTGATGTGATAACAAAAGGAGTAAAAAAACAATTTATGCTTACCTGATAAATTTATTTCTCTTGTGATGTATCGAGTCCACGGATTCATCCTTACTTGTGGGATATTCTCCTCCCCTACAGGAAGTGGCAGAGAGAGCACCCACAGCAGAGCTGCCTATATAGCTTCCCCCTTAGCTCCACCCTCCAGTCATTCGACCTAAGGCTAGGAAGAAAAAGGAGAAACTATAGGGTGCAGTGGTGACTGAAAGTTTAAAAATAAAAATATATATGCCTGTCTTAATAAACAGGGTGGGCCGTGGACTCGATACTTCACAAGAGAAAAAAATTTATCAGGTAAGCATGAATTATGTTTTCTCTTGTAAGATGTATCGAGTCCACGGATTCATCCTTACTTGTGGGATACCAATACCAAAGCTTTAGGACACGGATGAAGGGAGGGACAAGACAGGGACCTTAAACGGAAGGCACCACTGCTTGTAGAACCTTTCTCCCAAAAATAGCCTCCGAAGAAGCAAAAGTATCAAATTTGTAAAATTTGGAAAAAGTATGAAACGAAGACCAAGTCGCCGCATTACAAATCTATTTAACAGAAGCCTCATTTTTAAAAGCCATGTGGAAGCCACAGCTCTAGTAGAATGAGCAGTAATTCTTTCAGGAGACTGTTGGCCAGCAGTCTCATAAGCCAAACGGATGATGCCTTTAAGCCAAAAGGAAAGAGGTAGCCATAGCCTTCTTACCAGAATAAACAACAAACAATGAAGATGTTTGACGGAAATCTTTAGTGGCTTGTAAGTAGAACTTTAAAGCACGAACCACATCAAGATTGTGCAACAGACGTTCCTTCTTTGAAGAAGGATTAGGACACAGTGAAGGAACAACAATCTCTTGATTGATATTCTTATAAGAAACAACCTTAGGAAGAAACCCAGGTTTGGTACGCAAAACCACTTTATCTGCATGGAAAATAAGATAAGGGGAATCACACTGTAAAGCATATAGCTCAGAAACTCTTCGAGCCGAAGAGATAGCTACTAAAAACAAAACTTTCCAAGATAGAAGCTTAATATCCATGGAATGCATAGGTTCAAACGGAACCCCTTGAAGAACTTTAAGAACTAAATTTAGGCTCCATGGCGGAGCAACAGGTTTAAATACAGGCTTGATTCTGACCAAAGCCTGACTAAATGCTCGAACGTCTGGGACATCTGCCAGACGTTTGTGTAGAAGAATAGACAAAGCAGATATTTGTCCTTATAAGGAACTAGCTGATAATCCCTTTTCCAAACCTTCTTGGAGAAAAGACAATATTCTAGGAATCCTAATCTTACTCCACGAGTAATCTTTGGATTCACACCAATAAAGATATTTGCACCAAATCTTATGATAGATCTTCCTGGTGACAGGCTTTCATATCCTGAATCAGGGTATTAATGACCGACTCAGAGAAACCACGCTTTGATAGAATCAGGCGTTCAATCTCCAAGCAGTCAGACGCAGAGAAATTAGATTTGGATGCGTGAACAGGCCTTGGATTAGAAGGTCCTGCCTCATTGGCAGAGTCCATGGTAGAACGGAGGACATGTCCACTAGGTCTGCATACCAAGTCCTGCGTGGCCACGCAGGTGCTATCAGAATCACTGAAGCTCTCTCCTGCTTTATTCTGGCAACCAGACGAAGGACCAAGGCACTGCTAGAGCATCTATCAGTACCGCCTTGGGATCCCGGGACCTGGACCCGTAACGAGAAAGTTTGGCATTCTGACAGGACGCCATCAGATCCAATTCTGGTGTGCCCCATAGCTGAATCAGCTAGGCAAATACCTCCGGATAGAGTTCCCACTCCCCCAGATGAAAAGTCTAATGACTTAGGAAATCCACCTCCCAGTTCTCTACTCCTGGGATGTGGATTGCTGAGAGATGGCAAGAGTGATCCTCTGCCCATCGGATTATTTTGGTTACCTCCATCATCACTAGAGAACTCCTTGTTCCTCCTTGATGATTGATATAAGCTACAGTCGTGATGTTGTCCGACTGAAACCTGATGAATTTGGCCGCAGCAAGCTGAGGCCACGCCTGAAGCACATTGAATATCGCTCTCAGTTCTAGAATATTTATCGGGAGAAAGAGATTCCTCCTGAGACCATAAGCCCTGTGCTTTCAGGGAGTTCCAGACTGCATCCCAGCCTAGCAGGCTGGTGTCTGTCGTTACAATGAGCCACTCTGGCCTGCGGAAACACATTCCCTGAGACAGGTGGTCCTGAGACAACCACCAGAGAAGAGAATCTCTGGTCTCCTGGTCTAGACGCAGTTGAGGAGACAAATCTGCATAATCCCCATTCCACTGAGCATGCATAGATGTAGTGGTCTGAGGTGTAGACAGGCAAAAGGAACTATGTCCATTGCCGCTACCATGAGTCCGATTACCTCCATATACTGAGCCACTGATGGCCGAGGAATGGAATGAATAGCTAGGCAAGTGGTTAAGAGCTTTGATTTTCTGACCGCCATCAGAAATATTTTCATTTCTACCGAGTCTATCAGAGTCACTAGGAAGGAAACTCATAAGAGGGAAGAGAGAACTCTTTTTTATGTTCACCGTCCACCCGTGAGATCTCAGAAAAGCAAACACAATGTCCGTGTGAGACTTGGATAGCTGGAAAGTTGACGCCTGAAATAAGATGTCATCTAGATAAGGCGCCACTGCAATGCCCCGTGGTCGTAGAACCGCCAGAAGGGACCCTAGCACCCTTGTGAAAATTCTGTGAATAGGGATGTATAGATACGCATCCTTTAAGTCCACGGTGGTCATTGACCCTCCTGGATCAGAGGTAGAATAGACCGAATAGTCTCCATCTTGAATGATGGAACTTTGAGGAACTTGTTTAGAATGTTGAGATCCAAGATTGATCTGAAAGTTCCCTCTTTTTTGGAAACCACAAACAGGTTTGAGTAAAAACCTAGCCCCTGTTCCTCTTTTGGGACTGGGCGGATCACCCCCATGGTATGTAGGTCTTCTACACAGCGTAAGAACGGCTCTCTCTTTGTCTGTTTACAGACAATCGAGAAATGTGAAAAGTCCCCCATGGAAGAGAGCCTTTGAATTCCAGAAAATATCCCTGGGACACAATTTCTAAAACCCAGGGATTGTGAACATCTCTTGCCCAAGCCTGAGCGAAGAGAGAGAGTCTGCCCCCTACTAGATCCGGTCCTGGATCGGGGGCTACCCCTTCATGCTGTCTTAGAGACAGCTGCAGGCTTCTTGGCCTGTTTACCCTTGTTCCAAGCCTGGTTAGGTCTCCAGACTGACTTGGATTGGGCAAAATTCCCCTCTTGCTTTGCAGCAGAGGAAGCTGAAGCGGGACCACTCTTGAAATTCCAAAAGGTACGAAAATTATTTTGTTTGGTCCTCATCTTATTTGATCTATCCTGAGGGAGGGCATGACCTTTCCCTCCAGTGATGTCTGAAATAATCTCTTTCAGTTCAGGCCCTTTGAAAGGGATGTTCAAAAGTTTAGTTTCTCCAACATTGGTGAGTCCGGTCCACGGCGTCATCCATTACTTGTGGGAATATTCTCTTCCCCAACAGGAAATGGCAAAGAGCACAGCAAAAGCTGTCCATATAGCCCCTCCTCAGGCTCCGCCCCCCAGTCATTCTCTTTGCCGCTCTGAACAAGTAGCATCTCCACGGAGATGGTGAAGAGTATGTGGTGTTTAGTTGTAGTTTTTTATTCTTCTATCAAGAGTTTGTTATTTTGAAATAGTACTCGTATGTGCTATTTACTCTGAAACAGAAAGAGATGAAGAGTTCTGTTTAAAAGAGGAGTATGATTTTAGCAGCAGTAACTAAAATCAATTACTGTTCCCACGCAGGACTGTTGAGCCCAGAGAACTTCAGTTGGGGGGAACAGTTTGCAGACTTTTCTGCTCAAGGTATGACTAGCCATTTTTCTAACAAGACTGTGTAATGCTGGAAGGCTGTCATTTTCCCTCATGGGGATCGGTAAGCCATTTTCTTAGACTCAGAAAGAATAAAGGGCTTATTATGGGCTATTAACTGGTGGACACTCTTAAGGGCTAAATCGATTGTTTATTTAAGTTATTATTTAAAGTTTGAAGTGGATTTCACACTTTTTATTATTTGGGGAACGTTTTTATCGCCAGGCACTAGTTAAGATACCTTCCCAGTCAGGAAGGGCCTTTCACTGTAGTAGGCAGAGCCTCATTTTCACGCCATTATTGCGCAGTTTCTTTTGAGTGCAGTGCATGCAGCTGCATGTGAGAGGGTCTGGTATCCACTGAAAACGTTCCTAGAAGGCTTGAATTGGTATCGTATACCCCCCTGGGATAGGTGAAGTCGCAACAAAGGCTGTGGCTGGGACTGTAGTGGGGTTAAAATTGCAAACGGCTCCGGTTTCCGCATTTTAAGGGTTAACAGCTTGAAAATTGGGGTGTAATACTTTGAATGCATTAAGACACTGTGGTGAAAATTTGGTAAAGATTGGATAATTCCTTCATAGTTTTTCACATATTCAGTAATAAAGTGTGCCCTGTTTAACATTTAAAGAGACAGTAACGGTTTTGTTTAAAAACGGTTTTTGTGCTTTATTAACCAGTTTAAGCCTGTTTAACATGTCTGTACCTTCAGATAGATCATGTTCTGTATGTATGGAGGCCAAGGTGGTTCCCCCTTCAAATGTATGTGATAATTGTGCCATGGCGTCCAAACAAAGTAAGGACAGTACTGTCACATTTAGTAAGGTTGCCCAAGATGATTCCTCAGATGAAGGAAGTAGGGATAGTTCTGCATCCTCTCCTTCTGTGTCTATACCAGTTATGCCCGCGCAGGCGACCCCTAGTACTTCTAGCGTGCCAATGCTTGTTACTATGCAACAATTGACGGCAGTAATGGATAACTCCATAGCTAATATTTTATCCAAAATGCCAGCATTTCAGAGAAAGCGCGATTGCTCAGTTTTAAACACTGTAGAACAGGAGGGCGCTGATGATAATTTATCTGTCATACCCTCACACCAGTCTGAAGTGGCAGTGAGGGAGGGTTGGTCAGATGGAGAAATTTCTGATACAGGAAGAATTTCTCAGCAGGCAGAACCTGATGTTGTGACATTTAAATTTAAATTAGAGCATCTCCGCGCATTACTTAAGGAGGTGCTATCTACTCTGGATGATTGTGACAATCTGGTCATTCCAGAAAAATTGTGCAAGATGGACAAGTTCCTAGAGGTCCCGGTGCACCCTGATGCTTTTCCGATACCTAAAAGGGTGGCGGACATAGTGAATAAGGAGTGGGAGAAGCCAGGCATACCTTTTGTCCCTCCTCCTATATTTAAGAAATTGTTCCCCATGGTCGACCCCAGGAAGGACACATGGCAAACAGTCCCTAAGGTCGAGGGGGCGGTTTCTACACTAGCCAAACTCACGACCATTCCCATTGAGGACAGTTGTGCTTTCAAAGATCCTATGGATAAAAAATTGGAGGGTTTGCTTAAAAAGATTTTTGTGCAGCAAGGTTACCTCCTTCAACCTATTTCGTGCATTATTCCTGTCACTACAGCGGCGTGGTTCTGGTTCGAGGAACTGGAAAAGTCGCTCAGTAGGGAGACTCCATATGAGGAGGTCATGGACAGAATTCACGCACTTAAGTTAGCTAATTCGTTTATTTTAGACGCCACTTTGCAGTTAGCGAAATTAGCGGCGAAAAATTCAGGGTTTGCAATTGTGGCGCGTAGAGCGCTCTGGCTAAAGTATTGGTCGGCGGATGTATCTTCCAAGACAAAATTGCTTAGTATCCCTTTCAAAGTTAAGACCCTTTTTGGGCCAGAATTGAAAGAAATTATTTCAGACATCACTGGGGGAAAGGGCCATGCCCTCCCACAAGATAGGCCTTTCAAGGCTAAGAATAAGTCCAATTTTCGTTCCTTTCGCAATTTCAGGAACGGACCGGCTTCCAACTCTGCAGCCTCTAGACAAGAGGGTAACGCTTCCCAGACTAAACCAGCTTGGAAACCAATGCAAGGCTGGAACAAGGGTAAACAGGCCAAGAAGCCTGCTGCTGCTACCAAAACAGCATGAAGGGGTAGCCCCCGATCCGGGACCGGATCTAGTAGGGGGCAGACTCTCTCTCTTTGCTCAGGCTTGGGCAAGAGAGGTTCAGGATCCCTGGGCACTAGAAATAGTCTCTCAGGGTTATCTTCTAGAATTCAAGGAACTACCCCCAAGGGGAAGGTTCCACATGTCTCACTTATCTTCAAACCAAATAAAGAGATAGGCATTCTTAAATTGTGTAGAAGACCTGTTAAAGATGGGAGTGATCCACCCAGTTCCAACTGTGGAACAAGGTCAGGGGTTTTACTCAAATCTGTTTGTAGTTCCCAAAAAAGAGGGAACTTTCAGACCAATTCTGGATTTAAAAATTCTAAACAAATTTCTCAGAGTTCCATCGTTCAAAATGGAAACCATTCGAACAATTTTACCTACAATCCAGGAGGGTCAATATATGACTACCGTGGATTTAAAGGATGCGTATCTACATATTCCTATCCAAATAGATCATCATCAGTTCCTAAGGTTCGCCTTTCTGGACAAACATTATCAGTTTGTGGCTCTCCCATTTGGACTAGCCACTGCTCCCAGAATTTTCACAAAGGTGCTCGGGTCCCTTCTGGCGGTTCTAAGACCAAGGGGCATTGCAGTGGCACCTTATCTGGACGACATTCTAATTCAAGCGTCGTCTCTTTCCAAGGCAAAGGCTCATACAGACATTGTTCTAGCCTTTAGGTCAAAAAAATAGGTGGCGCAAGTGAATGCTGTTCTGACTAATAATGGTGTAAAATGTATTTTAGATTCCTTGTGTGTCTGATAATGTTCTCACCTTACATAGGCTGTATTGAAATTTCAAGTGTAAATGGTGTCTCTCCAGGACAATAAAGCTTCTAGATTCAAATTCTATAGTATAAATATATATATATTTATTGAATAAAAGATTCTTATTTATTAAATGAACGATTCTTATATATGAGATCAAAATAATGATGATCTATTCACAAGTGATAATCAGTTGACAATTTAAAACATTTGGTAAAATATAAAATATGATAGTACAATATTAAAAACACCGGTGTTCTTCATAAACAAAAAACTATAAAAACTCAAATTGAGATAATATAAGCAAGCAGGTGTACTCAGAAGATAAAACCAAAAAAACAGAGGAGACTCATGTACCTCTAAGCGTATGACTAGCAAAAAACATATATAAATGCATATAAGAGTATATGAACCATATGTCTGGTATCCGTTAAACTAGCGTATATATATACTTCACAGATGTATAAGGGTTAAGCAAATGTTATACAGTTCCTCATTGCTTAATGTTCTGGCAAAACATGGGGTGGTTATCCTTCCGTCAAAAATATATTTGAGTCAATGTATATTGAAACAAGTGTGGCAAAATGTAGCCAGTAATATGTAGCTGCAGTGTTATTTCTTAGATTTCAGCGTCTCTGTTTTTTAATCAGAGGTAGGTTTACATACGGTTTTTAGCTGGGTGTAGCGATTCCTTCCTTAAAAACAGTGCACTGTTGACGTCTTCCCTCTGCTGTGCAGAAAAAGCCGGTGGAGTACTAAGTCCCTTAGCCTCCGTTTACCAGCTGTGTTGGTAGTTGTTTCCTTGCTTCTTTCTTTGTGAGTGTATAACCCAGACTGGGTTATACACTCACAAAGAAAGAAGCAAGTTGTGACCGGAGCTCATAAGAATACCATCAAGGCCCATTACTGGGTAAACAACGAATCTAAGGAAACAACTACCAACACAGCTGGTAAAAGGAGGCTAAGGGACTTAGTACTCCACCGGCTTTTTCTGCACAGCAGAGGGAAGACATCAACAGTGCACTGTTTTTAAGGAAGGAATCGCTACACACCCAGCTAAAAACCGTATGTAAACCTACCTCTGATTAAAAAACAGAGACGCTGAAATCTAAGAAATAACACTGTAGCTACATATTACTGGCTACATTTTGCCACACTTGTTTCAATATACATTGACTCAAATATATTTTTGACGGAAGGATAACCACCCCATGTTTTGCCAGAACATTAAGCAATGAGGAACTGTATAACATTTGCTTAACCCTTATACATCTGTGAAGTATATATATACGCTAGTTTAACGGATACCAGACATATGGTTCATATACTCTTATATGCATTTATATATGTTTTTTGCTAGTCATACGCTTAGAGGTACATGAGTCTCCTCTGTTTTTTTGGTTTTATCTTCTGAGTACACCTGCTTGCTTATATTATCTCAATTTGAGTTTTTATAGTTTTTTGTTTATGAAGAACACCGGTGTTTTTAATATTGTACTATCATATTTTATATTTTACCAAATGTTTTAAATTGTCAACTGATTATCACTTGTGAATAGATCATCATTATTTTGATCTCATATATAAGAATCGTTCATTTAATAAATAAGAATCTTTTATTCAATAAATATATATATATTTATACTATAGAATTTGAATCTAGAAGCTTTATTGTCCTGGAGAGACACCATTTACACTTGAAATTTCAATACAGCCTATGTAAGGTGAGAACATTATCAGACACACAAGGAATCTAAAATACATTTTACACCATTATTAGTCAGAACAGCATTCACTTGCGCCACCTATTTTTTTGACCTATTGTACACAAAACCGTTGGGATAGTTTTTTAAGGTGAGCATAGTTCTGCCCGACTGAATAGGCAATCACTATCATATATTGTTCTAGCCTTTCTCAGATCTCACGGGTGGAAGGTGAACGTAGAAAAGAGTTCCCTGTCTCCGTCGACAAGAGTCCCCTTTTTGGGAACAATAATAGATTCTTTAGAAATGAAGATCTTCTTGACAGAAGTCAGAAAGTCAAAGCTTCTAAACGCTTGTCAAGTTCTTTACTCTATTCTGCAGCCTTCCATAGCTCAGTGCATGGAAGTAGTAGGGTTGATGGTGGCAGCAATGGACATAGTTCCTTTTGCTCAAATTCATCTAAGACCATTCCAACTGTGCATGCTCAAGCAGTGGAATGAGGACTATACAGACTTGTCTCCAAAGATTCAAGTAGACCAGATGACCAGAGACTCACTCCGTTGGTGGTTGTCTCAGGATCACCTGTCTTAGGGAATGAGTTTCTGCAGACCAGAGTCGGTCATTGTCACGACCGACGCCAGTCTATTAGGCTGGGGCGCGGTCTGGGATTCCCTGAATGCTCAGTGTTTACGGTCTCGGGAAGAGTCTCTTCTCCCGATCAACATCCTGGAACTGAGAGCGATATTCAATGCTCTCCGGGCTTGGCCTCAACTAGCGAAGGCCGGATTCATAAGATTCCAGTCAGACAACATGACGACTGTAGCTTACATCAACCATCAGGGAGGAACAAGGAGTTCCTTGGTAATGAGAGAGGTATCTAAAATCATCAGATGGGCGGAGGATCACTCCTGCCACCTATCTGCCATCCACATCCCAGGAGTAGACAACTGGGAGGCGGATTATCTGAGTCATCAGACTTTCCATCCGGGGGAGTGGGAACTCCACCCGGAGGTGTTTGCCCAGTTGACTCAATTATGGGGCACTCCAGACATGGATCTGATGGCGTCCCGTCAGAACTTCAAGGTTCCTTGCTACGGGTCCAGATCCAGGGATCCCAAGGCGACTCTAGTGGATGCATTAGTGGCGCCTTGGTCGTTCAACCTAGCTTATGCGTTTCCACCGTTCCCTCTCCTTCCCAGGCTTGTAGCCAGGATCAAACAGGAGAAGGCCTCAGTGATTCTGATAGCTCCTGCGTGGCCGCACAGGACTTGGTATGCAGACCTGGTGAATATGTCATCGGCTCCACCATGGAAGCTACCTTTGAGACAGGATCTTCTAGTACAAGGTCCATTCGAACATCCAAATCTAGTTTCTCTGCAGCTGACTGCTTGGAAATTGAACGTTTGATTTTATCCAAGCGTGGTTTTTCAGATTCAGTGATAGATACTCTGGTCCAAGCCAGAAAACCTGTGACTAGAAAGATTTACCATAAAATATGGAAAAGATATATCTGTTGGTGTGAATCCAAGGGATTCTCCTGGAGTAAGATTAAAATTCCTAAGATCCTCTCCTTTCTCCAAGAAGGTTTGGATAAGGGATTGTCAGCGAGTTCTCTAAAAGGACAGATTTCTGCTTTATCTGTCTTGTTACACAAACGACTGGCAGCTGTGCCAGATGTACAAGCTTTTGTACAGGCTTTGGTCAGAATCAAGCCTGTTTACAGACCCTTGACTCCTCCTTGGAGTCTAAATTTAGTTCTTTCAGTTCTTCAAGGTGTTCCGTTTGAACCTTTACATTCCATAGATATCAAGTTACTATCTTGGAAAGTTCTGTTTTTGGTTGCTATTTCTTCTGCAAGAAGAGTTTCGGAATGATCTGCTTTGCAGTGTAATACACCCTATCTGGTGTTCCATTCAGATAAGGTCGTTTTGCGTACTAAGCCTGGTTTTCTTCCGAAGGTTGTTTCCAACAGGAATATTAACCAGGAAATAGTTGTTCCTTCTCTGTGTCCGAATCCAGTTTCAAAGAAGGAACGTTTGTTACACAATTTAGATGTAGTTCGTGCTTTAAAGTTCTATTTAGAAGCAACTAAGGATTTTAGACAAACCTCATCTTTGTTTGTCGTTTACTCTGGTAAGAGGAGAGGACAAAAAGCTACGGCTACCTCTCTTTCTTTTTGGCTGAAAAGCATTATCCGATTGGCTTATGAGACTGCCGGACGGCAGCCTCCTGAACCAGTCACAGCTCACTCCACTAGAGCTGTGGCTTCCACATGGGCCTTCAAGAACGAGGCTTCTGTTGATCAGATATGTAAGGCAGCGACTTGGTCTTCTCTGCACACTTTTGCCAAATTTTACAAATTTGATACTTTTGCTTCTTCAGAGGCTGTTTTGGGGAGAAAGGTTTTGCAAGCCGTGGTGCCTTCGGTTTAGGTAACCTGATTTGCTCCCTCCCTTCATCCGTGTCCTAAAGCTTTGGTATTGATTCCCACAAGTAATGGATGACGCCGTGGACCGGACACACCAATGTTGGAGAAAACAGAATTTATGCTTACCTGATAAATTACTTTCTCCAACGGTGTGTCCGGTCCACGGCCCGCCCTGGTTTTTTAATCAGGTTTGAAAAATTTCTTTCTCTATATACTACAGTCACCACGGCACCCTATAGTTTCTCCTTTTTTCTCCTAACCGTCGGTCGAATGACTGGGGGGCGGAGCCTGAGGAGGGGCTATATGGACAGCTTTTGCTGTGCTCTTTGCCATTTCCTGTTAGGGAAGAGAATATTCCCACAAGTAATGAATGACGCCGTGGACCGGACACACCGTTGGAGAAAGTAATTTATCAGGTAAGCATAAATTCTGTTTTTAGATGACACATCAGCAGACCAGGATTTAAGCCATAACGCCCTGCGCGTGCGAAAATGGCAAAACCTGAATTCTTTGCCGCTAATTTAGCCAGTTGAAAAGCGGCATCTGTAATAAAAGAATTAACAAATTTAAGGGCCTTAATTCTGTCCAAAATTTCTTCGAATAGAGTCTCCATCTAAAAAGCCTCTTCTAGAGCCTCAAACCAGAAAGCAGCTGCAGTAGTTGCAGGAACAATGCACGCAATAGGTTGAAGAAGAAAACCTTAATGAACAAAAATTTTCTTCAGGAGACCCTCTAATTTTTTATCCACAGGATATTTGAAAGCACAACTGACATGTCAGATATGGGAAACATATCCCACTCCTTAGCAATAATATTCACAATCCTCTTAGGGACTGGAAAAAAACATCAGTGTAAACAGGAACCTCTAAGTATTTGTCCATCTTACACAATTTCTCTGGGACCACTATAGGGTCACAATCATCTAGAGCCGCTAATACCTCCCTGAGCAATAAGCGGAGGTGTTAAAGCTTAAATTTAAAGGCCGTCATATCAGAATCTGTCTGAGGAAGCGTCTTTCCTGAATCAGAAATTTCTCCCTCAGATAACAAATCCCTCACCCCTACCTCAGAGCATTGTGAGGGCATATCAGATACGGCTACTAAAGCGTCAGACTGCTCAGCATTTTTCCTTAACCCAGAGCTGTCCCGCTTTCCTTGAAAACCAGGCAGTCAGGATAAAACCTCTGTTAGGGTTGTATTCATAACTGTGGCCATGTCTTGTAAAATAAATGAATTTGACGCACTAGAGGTACTTGGCGTCACTTGTGCGGGCGTTACTGGTTGTGACACTTGGGGAGAGCTAGATGGTGAACCCTCATATACTTCTGACTGAGAATCATCTATTGCTCTATTTTTAAGTGCTAATATATGTTCTTTATATTCATATCAGTACAATTGGGACACATTCTAAGAGGGGGTACCACAATGGCTTCCAAACATATTGAACAAGGATTTTCCTTGGTGTCAGACATGTTAAACAGGCTAGTAATGTAACAAGCAAGCTTGGAAAACACTGTAATCACAGTAAATAACACTTAGAAATAAAACAGTACAGTGCCTTTAAGAGAAAAAAAGCTGCACAAATTCTGCAAAACAGTGTAAAAAAGCAGTAAACATAACAAAATTTTTACAGTAGTATCATACAGCCTTAGTAACTTTGCACAGCTATGCAAATAAACAATTAACCCCTTAATGGCAAAAACGGATTGAAAAAAACATCAAAACCAGTAAAAAAAGACTTTCAGCACCTTGCCACAGCTCTGCTGTGGCGCCTACCTGCCCTTCAGAACAATTTGTGGGGGAAAAAACTCTACGGCAGGAACCTCTGGAGAAGCAGTTAGAAGTCTCAGAGGAAAAGAAACTGCACAACTGAGGCTCGAAAATAGGCCCCTCCCACCTCACTCAATGTTTTGAGGCCTAACAGACAAACACTAGAGTGTCTCTAAATTAACCATGTGGGTTAGAAAAAACAAAAACAAGCCACAATGACCCCTTTAGTCCCTTCAAAAACACGTTATAATAGCATCATTCACTGAATAAACAAAAACGTTTTTACCAAACAGTGTCACCAGTAACTAATGAGCCCTTCATGCAAGCTGAAATTCCTATCCAAGTGTCTGAATACAGCTTACCCTTCCCTCATGGGGATATTGCCAGCCTTTTCTATAAATAATATAGTCTGTCTAGAAAAAAATAGACTGAACATACCTTAATGCAGTTTAGCCTGCAAACCGTTCCCCCAACTGAAGTTATCCAGTACTCTTCAGCCCTTGTGAGAACAGCAGTGGATCTTAGTTACAAAATGCTAAGATCATCATCCTCCTTGCAGAAATCTTCATCCCTTTTCTGCCAGAGAGTAAATAGTACACACCGGCACCATTTAAAAATAACAAACTTTTGCTTGAGAAAATAAAAACCTAACATTTTTGTCACCACACTCCTCTTGCCCTTCCTAGCAGTTAAGCAGGAGAGAATGACTGGGGGGTGGAGCTAAGGGGGGAGCTATATAGGCAGCTCTGCTGTGGGTGCTCTCTCTGCCACTTCCTGTAGGGGAGGAGAATATCCCACAAGTAAGGATGAATCCGTGGACTCGATACATCTTACAAGAGAAAGCATATAAAAAGAGGAACTGGAAAAATACTTGTGCTTTTATAAAAAAAAAAAAACATAACCACCATAAAACAGGTGGGCCTCATGGACCTTTGCCAATATGAAATAAATGAATTTATCAGGTAAGTTCTTACATAAATTATGTTTTCTTTCATGTAATTGGCAAGAGTCCATGAGCTAGTGATGTATGGGATAAAAATACCCAAGATGTGGGTCACTAGAGAGGGAGGGATAAAATAACAGCTATTTCCACTGAGAAATTAAATCCACACAATTAAGTTTTCCTTGAAAAAACTTAAATCAAAAGCAGTAGAATCAAACAAACAGCTTCCTGAATAACTTTTTTTTACCAAGACCAAAATACTGCTTTGCAAATTTGATCATCCGAAGCTTCAATCTGAAAAAGCCCAAGAAATGGCGACTGAATTTAGCAGAATGAGCTGCAAATCTCTGAGGCGGAACATGCCCTGCCTCCAAATAAGCCTTGAAAAACAAAAGCTTTAACGAGGATGCCAAAGAAATTGCAGAGGCTTTCTAACCTTTTCTGAAACCAGAAAAACAACAAATAGACTAGAAGTCTTCTGAAATCCTAATAACCTCGATAAAGAATTACAAAGCTCTTACCACATCCAAAGGATGTAAAGAACTCTCAAATAATTCTTTAGAATTAGAAAACAAGGAAGGAACAACAATTTTTCTACTAATGTTGTTCAAATGCACAACCTCAGGAAAAAAAAAAGTCCACAAAACAACTTATCTAGAAATAGAAATCTACAAACCAAAAAGCCCGAACAAAACAGTGAATATCAGGAAGTTTAAACAATCTTTCTAGGAAATAAAACAGAAAGAACAGATTTTTGTCCCTTCAAAAAATTTGCAGACAAACTTATCCAAACCATGCTGAAGAATCTGAAAAACCCTAGGAATTCTAAAAGAATGCCAAGAGAATTTATGAAAAGAACACCATAAAAACAAAATGTATGCTTACCTGATAAATTTCTTTCTTTTGCGATGTAACAAGTCCACAGATTCATCCTTACATGTGGGATATTATCCTTCCTAACAGGAAGTGGCCAAGAGAGCACCACAGCAGAGCTGTCTATATAGCTCCCCCTTAACTCCACCCCCTAGTCATTCGACCGAAGGCCAAGGAAGAAAAGGAGAAACTATAAGGTGCAGAGGTGACTGAAGTTTTTAATAAAAAATACCATCTGTCTTGAATAGACAGGGCGGGCCGGGGACTCGGTACATCGCAAAAGAAAGAAATTTATCAGGTAAGCATAAATTTTGTTTTCTTTTGCATGATGTACCGAGTCCACGGATTCATCCTTACTTGTGGGATACCAATACCAAAGCTTTAGGACACAGATGAAGGGAGGGACAAGACAGAAACCTAAACGGAAGGTGCCACTGCTTGCAAAACCTTTCTCCCAAAAATAGCCTCTGAAGAAGCAAAAGTATCAAATTTGTAAAACTTTGAAAAGGTATGGAGCGAAGACCAAGTCGCAGCCTTACAAATCTGTTCAACAGAAGCATCATTTTTAAAAGCCCATGTGGAAGCTACCGCTCTAGTAGAATGAGCTGTAATCCTTTCAGGAGGCTGCTGTCCTGCAGTCTCATAAGCCAAACGGATGATGCTTTTCAGCCAAAAGGAAAGAGAAGTTGCCGTAGCCTTTTGACCCCTACGCTTTCCAGAATAGACAACAAACAAAGAAGATGTTTGACGAAAATGTTTGGTTGCCTGCAAATAAAATTTCAAAGCACGAACCACGTCCAAGTTGTGCAACAAACGTTCTTTCTTAGAAGAATGATTAGGACACAGAGAAGGAACAACAATTTCCTGATTGATATTCCTGTTCGTAACAACCTTAGGTAGGAACCCAGGCTTGGTACGCAAAACCACCTTATCAGCATGGAAAACAAGATAAGGCGAATCACATTGTAATGCAGATAGTTCAGAAACTCTTCGAGCTGAAGAGATAGCAACAAGGAACAAAACTTTCCAAGATAAAAGCTTAATATCTATGGAATGCATGGGTTCAAACGGAACCCCCTGAAGAACTTTCAGAACTAAATTTAGACTCCATGGCAGAGCAACAGGTTTAAACACAGGCTTAATTCTAGCTAAAGCCTGACAAAAAGCCCGAACGTCTGGAACATCTGCCAGACGCTTGTGCAACAGAATAGACAGAGCAGATATCTGTCCTTTTAGGGAACTAGCTGACAATCCTTTCTCCAATCCCTCTTGGAGAAAAGACAAAATCCTAGGAATCCTGATTTTACTCCAGGAGTAGCCTTTGGATTCGCACCAAAAAATATATTTACGCCATATCTTATGATAGATTTTCCTGGTAACAGGCTTTCGAGCCTGAATCAAGGTATCTATGACCGACTCAGAGAAACCCCGCTTTGATAGAATCAAGCGTTCAATCTCCAAGCAGTCAGTTGCAGAGAAATTAGATTTGGATGCTTGAATGGACCTTGAATGAGAAGGTCCCGTCTCAGTGGCAGAGTCCATGGTGGCAGAGATGACATGACCACCAGGTCTGCATACCAAGTCCTGCGTGGCCACGCAGGAGCTATCAAGATCACCAAAGTTCTCTCCTGTTTGATTCTGGCAATCAAACGAGGAAGGAGAGGAAATGGTGGAAACACATAAGCCAGGTTGAACGACCAGGGTGCTGCTAGAGCATCTATCAGTACTGCCTGAGGATCCCTTGATCTGGATCCGTAACGAGGAAGTTTGGCGTTCTGACGAGACGCCATCAGATCCAATTCTGGTGTGCCCTATAGCCGAACCAGTTGAGCAAACACCTCCGGATAGAGTTCCCACTCCCCCGGATGAAAAGTCTGAAGACTTAGAAAATCTGCCTCCCAGTTCTCTACTCCTGGGATATAGATCGCTGACAGATGGCAAGAGTGAGCCTCTGCCCATCGGATTATCCTTGAGACTTCTATCATCGCTAAGGAACTCTTTGTTCCGCCCTGATGATTGATATAAGCCACAGTCGTGATGTTGTCTGACTGAAACCTGATGAATCTGGCCGAAGCCAGCTGACGCCATGCCTGGAGAGCATTGAATATCGCTCTTAATTCCAGAATATTTATCGGTAGGAGAGCCTCCTCCCGAGTCCACAAACCCTGTGCTTTCAGGGAATTCCAGACTGCACCCCAGCCCAGAAGGCTGGCGTCTGTCGTCACTATAACCCAATCTGGCCTGCGGAAACACTTTCCCTGGGACAGATGATCCTTTGACAACCACCAAAGAAGAGAGTCTCTGGTCTCTTGATCCAGATTTATTTGAGGAGATAAATCCACAGAATAGTGACTGGGTAGCGCTAATGAAAGCTTAGAGAAAATATATTAAATATGGATGAATCGTGTGATTCTAATAAAAGTATACAAATGGCATAAGGCAGTTTAATTGCCAGTGTTACACGTGAAAGCAATATGTGGGTGTTGATCGTTAACTCTAAAAACACTTAGTGGGTGTAGAAAAAGTGTAAATAAATACTGGATTGGAGGAACAAGTAGTGTTAAATAAAGAGCGAATACATGAAGCAAATAGTAGATATAGTGTTATACACAAACGATTAAAAATAATTGGATTTTTTATATTTTATGAATGAAGCAGGTTAAAAATATACAAGAGTGCCGGCACCAGATGCAATGAGTAAATTACAATAAAAGACAGGAGTTAAAAACAGGAAATAAACATTTAGAACATATGAACATATGAACTAATTCATTAAATGTTAAATGTTCGCAACTTTGTTACTGGCAATATGAGCTGCAAAAAAGAAACAGTTCTCTTCCAAAGGAAACAGTTCTCTTCCAAATAAATATACTATGTTACTGTCACTTTGCATTGGAGATAACTGTCCCTTGTAATGTTAGAGTCCCGTTTAGTGAAGGTGTTTAGTGCAGAGCTCTGGATCGGAGGTATCCAATGCGGTACTTTGGAACGGAAAGAAGCAATTGCAAACTTCAGAGTAGTGGAGTCGCCGGATTCGGCAGTATAGAGGTGTAGATTGCAATGCCTCAGAGAAGATTCAGGTAGGTCCTATGACCGAGGTATTTGCTGGCAGCCGCAAACTCCTTTCTAGCTGTACCTACAGGTCCTACTACCTGTTCCGGTGTTGAAGGTCACAGACTGGATCACCGTGTGGGTCAGGTGTATTGCCAAAAGCTTGAT
The DNA here is from genome assembly GCF_027579735.1 of Bombina bombina. NCBI lineage: Eukaryota > Metazoa > Chordata > Amphibia > Anura > Bombinatoridae > Bombina > Bombina bombina. Next base: position 262,702,392 of record NC_069502.1, read on the forward strand.
GTGGCTAAATACAGTGATAAAATATACGTGAAAGATTGGTATATAGATCCTGGGTGAGGGAATAAGCATATGTATTCCACTTAGAATATCGTAAGCAGCTTGATGCACCTCACCTACTATAACCAAAATTAACACAGATAGTACAAGAATGAGCAAATCTACGCGTTTCAGCCCAGTAGGCCTTTATCAAGATGCTCATTGTAACATGATATGAGTTTAAATATCCTAATGTTGCTCCTTATAGGCTGGTTGTTGACTCCCACTAGGTGTGTTTAAATCAGGAATCAGCTGTTTCATTTGTCAGATTTGTTACTGACATTTATAAAGTACATGTTGTAATGAACATTTTTCAAAAACATTTTTTATAAAATAAAATATATCTTAGCTGAGCTTAATGTGTTTATAAAAAACCATCGGTGTGTCTAACAAATGTAAATCTTTTTATCTTAAAAAGTTTGAAGGTGTATCGCAAGTTGTTTCTTTCTAGCATGTATACTTTTGCGTGCTCATGTGTCAGATATTGACATTTGTAACAGTGTTTCTAAGTTGTATAAGAAATACATATCTGATATGTAGAATCTTTAAATGGGGAATCCTTAAAATATGCTAAATATATTCTATTATCATAATCTAGAAGTGTTGGTAAACGAATGGATATAGTATCTGTTGTATTACATTAGAAACAGGTATATTCTAAATGAAAATTCTTTTTTAAAATAAAGGTGTATTTAGCAAGAAAAATAGGTCCTGTTAGGATTTTATTCTAAATGAAAATTCATTTTTAATGTGAAAGTGTATTTAACAAGAAAAGAGGTCCTGTTGATAGGAATATGACTACCTTGTCATGATCCATTTTATAATCTTCAAATTATAAAAACATTTTTTTTATAAAACATATCATATTTTGCGTTCATGTGAAAGATGTTTATCGTAGCTGGCAAAAAAGAGTCATATTTAATATGTTATAGTTTATATATAAAAAATTATTATAGTGTTAGTGATTCACCATAGAATGTTCCACATAAACCCCATTCCACTGATTAAGCATGCATAGTTGCAGTGGTCTGAGAACTATGTCCATTGCCGCTACCATTAGACCGATTACCTCCATACACTGAGCCACTGACGGCCGAGGAATGGAATGAAGAGCTCGGCAGGTGGACAAAATCTTTGATTTCCTGACCTCCATCAGAAATATTTTCATGTCCACCGAGTCTATCAGAGTCCCTAGAAATGAAACTCTTGTGAGGGGGGAAAGAGAACTCTTTTTTACGTTCACCTTCCACCCGTGAGATCTTAGAAAAGCCAACACTAAGTCTGTGTGAGACTTGGCTAATTGGAAAGTCGACGCTTGAATTAGAATGTCGTCTAGATAAGGCGCCACTGCTATGCCCCGCAGCCTTAGAATCGCCAGAAGGGACCCTAGCACCTTTGTGAAGATTCACGGCGCCGTGGCCAACCCGAAGGGAAGAGCCACAAACTGATAATGCTTGTCCAGAAAGGCGAACTTGAGGAACTGGTGATGATCTTTGTGGATAGGAATGTGTAGATACACATCCTTTAAGTCCACGGTGGTCATATTTTGACCCTCCTGGACCAATGGTAAGATAGTCTGAATGGTCTCCATCTTGAAAGATGTGACTCTTAGGAATTGGTTTAGGATCTTGAGATCTAGAATTGGTCTGAAAGTTCCCTCTTTCTTGGGAACCACAAACAGATTGGAGTAGAACCCCTGCCCCTGCTCTGCTTTTGGAACTGGGCAGATCACTCCCATGGTAAAAAGGTCTTCTACACAGCGTAAGAACGCCTCTCTTTTTGTCGGGTTTACAGACAATTGAGAAAGATGGAACCTCCCCCTTGGAGGAGAATCCTTGAAATCTAGAAGGTATCCCTGGGTTACAATTTCTACTGCCCAGGAATCCTGTACATCTCTTGCCCAGGCCTGAGCAAAGAGAGAGAGTCTGCCCCCTACTAGATCCGGTCCCGGATCGGGGGCTACCCCTTCATGCTGACTTAGTGGCAGCAGCAGGCTTTTTGGCCTGTTTACCCTTGTTCCAAGCCTGATTAGGTCTCCAGGTTGGCTTGGATTGAGCAAAGCTCCTCTCTTGCTTTGCAGCAGAGGAAGAGGAAGTGGGACCACTCTTGAAGTTTCGATAGGAACAAAAATTATTTTGTTTGGTCCTTGTTTTATTTGACTTATCTTGAGGGAGGGCATGACCCTTCCCTCCAGTAATGTCTGAAATGATCTCTTTCAGTGCAGGCCCGAATAGGGTCCTACCTTTGAAAGGGATGGACAAAAGCTTAGATTTAGATGACACATCAGCCGACCAGGACTTAAGCCATAACACTCTACGCGCTAAAATGGCAAAACCTGAATTCTTTGCCGCTAACTTAGCAAGATGAAAAGCGGCGTCTGTAATAAAAGAATTAGCTAACTTAAGAGCCTTAATTCTGTCCAGAATATCATCTAGTGGGGTCTCCATCTGAAGAGCCTTTTCTAGAGACTCAAACCAAAAGGCAGCTGCAGTGGTTACAGGAACAATGCACGCTATAGGTTGAAGAAGAAAACCTTGATGAACAAAATTTTCTTTAGGAGACCCTCTAATTTTTTATCCATAGGATCAATGAAAGCACAACTGTCTTCAATAGGTATAGTTGTACGCTTAGCCAGAGTAGAAATAGCTCCCTCCACCTTAGGGACATCTGCCATGAGTCCTTTATGGTGTCAGATATGGGAAACATTTTCTTAAAAACAGGAGGGGGAGCGAACTGAATACCTGGTCTATCCCACTCCTTAGTAACAATGCCCGAAATCCTCTTAGGGACCGGAAAAACATCAGTGTAAACAGGAACCTTTAAATATTTGTCCATTTTACACAATTTCTCTGGAACTACAATAGGGTCACAATCATCCAGAGTCGCTAAAACCTCCCTGAGCAATAAGCGGAGGTGCTCTAGCTTAAATTTAAATGCCGTCATATCTGAATCTGTCTGAGGGAACATCTTTTCTGAATCAGAAATCTCTCCCTCAGATAGCAAATCCCTCATCCCTACCTCAGAACATTATGAGGGAATATAGGATACGGCTACTAAAGCGTCAGAAGGCTCAGCATTTGATCTTAACCCAGAGCTACTGCACTTCCCTTGCAACCCTGGCAGCTTAGATAAAACCTCTGTGAGGGTAGTATTCATAACTGAAGCCATATCTTGCAAGGTGAAAGAATTAGACGCACTAGAAGTACTTGGCGTCGCTTGTGCGGGCGTTACTGGTTGTGACACTTGGGGAGAACTAGATGGCAAAACCTGATTTCCTTCTGTCTGAGAATCATCTAATGCCAAACTTTTATAAGTCAAAATATGCTGTTTGCAATTTATAGACAAATCAGTACAAGTGGGACACATTCTAAGAGGGGGTTCCACAATGGCTTCTAAACAAATTGAGCAATGAGTTTCCTCAGTGTCAGACATGTTTAACAGGCTAGTAATGAGGCAAGCAAGCTTGGAAAACACTTTATTTAATGAAAAAAACACAATTTGCAAAAACGGTACTGTGCCTTTAAGAGGAAAAAGGCATACACAAACTGCAAAACAGGTTAAAATTGCTTAAAATTTTCCGAAATTTTAACAGCTTTAGAAGGATTGCACCACAAGTAAATAAGCAATAAACCCCCAAATGAAAAAAACGGATAGATAAATGTCTAAAACCGGTAAAAACCCCTGTTAGCACCTTGCCACAGCTCTGCTGTGGCCCTACCTGCCCTTAGGGAACAATAATATGAGGATAAAGCTTCGATTATGGCCCCAGAAGAGTATCAGGACCTCTGGAGAAGTTGCTTGCTGCTTAACTGTATAACTAAATGCGCAACTGAGGCGCGAAAATAGGCCCCGCCCACCGCACTCGATGTTGCTGGGGCCTACACAAAATTCAACAAGCCTCGTTTGCAAGCCATGTGGGTTATAAAAACCCCAAATAAGCCAAATGAACCCTCAAACAAAATGTCCCATCAGAATAAAAAACGTTACTTCCAGAACACACAAACGTTTGCCCAATCTCTCATATACAAACTGACGGCTAGATTTTGAGTTCTGCGGCCAAAGGGGTGCGTTAGCTACGCTGGCTTTTTTCCCCCGCACCTTTTAAATACCGCTGGTATTTAGAGTTCACAGAAGGGCTGGGTTTTCAGTGCGTTAGGCTCCAAAAAGGGAGCGTAGAGCATAATTTAACGCCACTGCAACTCTAAATTCCAGCGGTGCTTACGGACGCGGCCAGCTTAAAAAACGTGCTTGTGCACGATTCCCCCATAGAAAACAATGGGGCCATTTGAGCTGAAAAAAAACCTAACACCTGCAAAAAAGCAGTGTTCAGCTCCTAACGTAGCCCCATTGTTTTCTATGGGGAAACACTTCCTACGTCTGCACCTAACACTCTAACATGTACCCCGAGTCTAAACACCCCTAACCTTACACTTATTAACCCCTATTCTGCCGCCCCCGCTATCGCTGACACCTGCATATTTTTTTTAACCCCTAATCTGCCGCTCCGTAAACCGCCACTACCTACATTATCCCTATGTACCCCTAATCTGCTGCCCCTAACACCGCCGACCCCTATATTATATTAATTAACCCCTAATCTGCCCCCCACAACGTCGCCTCCACCTGCCTACACTTATTAACCCCTAATCTGCCGACCGGACCGCGCCGCTATTATAATAAAGTTATTAACCCCTAATCCGCCTCACTCCCGCCTCAATAACCCTATAATAAATAGTATTAACCCCTAATCTGCCCTCCCTAACATCGCCGACATCTAACTTCAAACATTAACCCCTAATCTGCCGACTGGAGCTCACCTTTATTCTAATAAATGTATTAACCCCTAAAGCTAATTCTAACCCTAACCCTAACACCCCCCTAAGTTAAATATAATTTAAATCTAACGAAATAAATTAACTCTTATTAAATAAATTATTCCTATTTAAAGCTAAATACTTACCTGTAAAATAAACCCTAATATAGCTACAATATAAATTATAATTATATTGTAGCTATTTTAGGATTAATATTTATTTTACAGGCAACTTTGTAATTATATTAACCAGGTACAATAGCTATTAAATAGTTAATAACTATTTAATAGTTACCTAGTTAAAATAATTACAAAATTACCTGTAAAATAAATCCTAACCTAAATTACAATTAAACCTAACACTACACTATCAATAAATTAATTAAATAAAATACCTACAATTATCTACAATTAAACCTAACACTACACTATCAATAAATTATTTAAATACAATACCTACAAATAATTACAATTAAATAAACTAACTAAGTACAAAAAATAAAAAAGAACTAAGTTACAAAAAATAAAAAAATATTTACAAACATTAGAAAAATATTACAACAATTTTAAACTAATTACACCTACTCTAAGCCCCCTAATAAAATAACAAAGACCCCCAAAATAAAAAAATGCCCTACCCAATTCTAAATTAAATAAGTTCAAAGCTCTTTTACCTTACCAGCCCTTAAAAGGACCTTTTGTGGGGCATGCCCCAAATAATTCAGCTCTTTTGCCTGTAAAAAAACCCCACATACAATACCCCCCCCAACATTACAACCCACCACCCACATACCCCTAATCTAACCCAAACCCCCCTTAAATAAACCTAACACTAAGCCCCTGAAGATCTCCCTACCTTGTCTTCACCTCACCGGGTCCCGATCTGTCCAGAAGAGCCTCCGATGTCTTGATCCAAGCCCAAGCGGGGGGCTGAAGAGTGACGTCCATCCTCGGGCTGAAGTCTGGATCCAAGCGGCGGCTGAAGAAATCCATCATCGGGCTGAAGTCGGAAGTCCATCATCGGGATGAAGTCTTCTATCAAGCAGCATCTTCAATCTTCTTTCTTCTGGAGCAGAGCGGAGCCATCTTCTTCCCAACTGACGCGGATCCAACCTCTTCAACCAACGCCTACTCACCGAATGATGGTTCCTTTAAATGACGTCATCCAAGATGGCGTCCCTCGAATTCCGATTGGCTGATAGGATTCTATCAGCCAATCGGAATTAAGGTAGGAATATTCTGATTGGCTGATGGAATCAGCCAATCAGATTCAAGTTCAATCCGATTGGCTGATCCAATCAGCCAATCAGATTGAGCTTGCATTCTATTGGCTGTTCCGATCAGCCAATAGAATGCGAGCTCAATCTGATTGGCTGATTGGATCAGCCAATCGGATTGAACTTGATTCTGATTGGCTGATTCCATCAGCCAATCAGAATTTTCCTACCTTAATTCCGATTGGCTGATAGAATCCTATCAGCCGATCGGAATTCGAGGGACGCCATCTTGGATGACGTAATTTAAAGGAACCGTCATTCGGCTAGTAGGCGTCGCTTGAAGAGGTTGGATCCGCGTCGGCTGGGAAGAAGATGGCTCCGCTCCGGAAGAAAGAAGATTGAAGATGCGGCTTGATAGAAGACTTCATCCCAATGATGGAGTTCTTCAGCCGCCGCTTGGATCAAGACTTCGGACCCTCTTCTGGACCGATCGCTGAACCCGGTGAGGTGAAAACAAGGTAGGGAGATCTTTAGGGGCTTAGTGTTAGGTTTATTTAAGGGGGGTTTGGGTTAGATTAGGGGTATGTGGGTGGTGGGTTGTAATGTTGGGGGGGTATTGTATGTTTTTTTTTTTACAGGCAAAAGAGCTGAATTCTTTGGGGCATGCCCCGCAAATGGCCCTTTTCAGGGCTGGTAAGGTAAAAGAGCTTTGAACTTTTTTAATTTAGAATAGGGTAGGGCATTTTTTTATTTTGGGGGTCTTTGTTATTTTATTAGGGGGCTTAGTGTAGGTGTAATTAGTTTAAAATTGTTGTAATATTTTTCTAATGTTTGTAAATATTTTTTTATTTTTTGTAACTTAGTTCTTTTTTATTTTTTGTACTTTAGTTAGTTTATTTAATTGTAAGTTATTTGTAGGTATTGTATTTAATTAATTTATTGATAGTGTAGTGTTAGGTTTAATTGTAGATAATTGTAGGTAGTTTATTTAATTAATTTATTGATAGTGTAGTGTTAGGTTTAATTGTAGATAATTGTAGGTAGTTTAATTAATTTATTGATAGTGTAGTGTTAGGTTTAATTGTAACTTAGGTTAGGATTTATTTTACAGGTAATTTTGTAATTATTTTAACTAGGTACCTATTAAATAGTTATTAACTATTTAATAGCTATTGTACCTGGTTAATATAATTACAAAGTTGCCTGTAAAATAAATATTAATCCTAAAATAGCTACAATATAATTATAATTTATATTGTAGCTATATTAGGGTTTATTTTATAGGTAAGTATTTAGCTTTAAATAGGAATAAGTTATTTAATAATAGTTAATTTATTTCGTTAGATTTAAATTATATTTAACTTAGGGGGGTGTTAGGGTTAGGGTTAGAATTAGCTTTAGGGGTTAATACATTTATTAGAATAGCGGTGAGCTCCAGTCGGCAGATTAGGGGTTAATGTTTGAAGTTAGGTGTCGGCGATGTTAGGGAGGGCAGATTAGGGGTTAATACTATTTATTATAGGTTTATTGAGGCGGGAATGAGGCGGTTTAGGGGTTAATAACTTTATTATAATAGCTGCGCGGTCCGGTCGGCAGATTAGGGGTTAATAAGTGGAGGCGACATTGAGGGGGGCAGATTAGGGGTTAATAAATATAATATAGGGGTCGGCGGTGTTAGGGGCAGCAGATTAGGGGTTCATAGGCATAACGTAGGTGGCAGCGGCGTGCGGTCGGCAGATTAGGGGTTAAAAAATTTTAATCGAGTGGCGGCGATGTGGGGGGACCTCGGGTTAGGGGTACAAAGGTAGTTTATGGGTGTTAGTGTACTTTAGAGCACAGTAGTTAAGAGCTTTATAAACCGGCGTTAGCCCAGAAAGCTCTTAACTACTGACTTTTTTCTGCGGCTGGAGTTTTGTCGTTAGATTTCTAACGCTCACTTCAGCCACGACTCTAAATACCGGCGTTAGAAAGATCCCATTGAAAAGATAGGATACGCAATTGACGTAAGGGGATCTGCGGTATGGAAAAGTCGCGGCTGTAAAGTGAGCGTTAGACCCTTTCCTGACTGACTCCAAATACCAGAGGGCGGTAAAAACCAGCGTTAGGACCCTCTAACGCTGGTTTTGACGGCTACCGCCCAACTCTAAATCTAGCCGTGAGTGTCCAAAAAATTAGCTCTTTATGCAAGCTAGTAATGCCTCTTATAACACTAGGATTACTGCTTACCCTTCCCCTAATGGGGATACTGTCAGCCTTTCTGAGTTAACACAGTCTCTGCAGAAAAAATTACTGAACATACCTCATTGCTGTATAGCAAGAAACCGTTCCTCACACTGAAGTTTTCCTGTACTCCTCAGCTTCTGTGGGAACAGCAGTGGACCTTAGTTACAAATGCTAAGATCATCATCCTCCAGGTAGAAATCTTCATCTATGACCTGCCTGAGAGTAAATAGTACAACACCGGTACCATTTAAAAACAACAAACGCTTGATTAAAGACAAAATAAAACTAACAGTTTAACATATCTTTCACTTTACCCTTCCTGCTTAGAGCCAGCAAAGAGAATGACTGGGGGGTGGAGTTAAGGGGGGAGCTATATAGACAGCTCTGCTGTGGTGCTCTCTTTCCCACTTCCTGTTAGGAAGGATAATATCCCACAAGTAAGAATGAATCCGTGGACTCGGTACATCATGCAAAAGAAATATAGGTTTTCAAAACTTGATAATACATATTCCGTGAGACAGACTTATAAGCCTGCAACATAGTGATAAAAACTGAGTCAGAGAAACCTCTATGACTAAACACTCAATTTCCATACCTTCAAATTAGTAATTTGAGATCCTGATGAAAAAATGGCCCCTGTAACAAGAGGGCTGGCCAAAGAAAAAGAGGCCAAGGATGGCAACTGGACATCCGGACAAGATCCACATACCAAACCTGTGAGGTCATGCTGATGCTATCAGAAACACATGAGACTGTTCCAATATGATCTTGAAAATCACCCTTGGAAGAAAAACATAATTTATGTAAGAACTTACCTGATAAATTCATTTCTTTCATATTAGCAAGAGTCCATGAGCTAGTGACGTATGGGATATACATTCCTACCAGGAGGGTCAAAGTTTCCCAAACCTTAAAATGCCTATAAATACACCCCTCACCACACCCACAAATCAGTTTAACGAATAGCCAAGAAGTGGGGTGATAAGAAAAAAGTGCGAAAGCATAAAAAATAAGGAATTGGAATAATTGTGCTTTATACAAAAAAATCATAACCACCACAAAAAAGGGTGGGCCTCATGGACTCTTGCTAATATGAAAGAAATGAATTTATCAGGTAAGTTCTTACATAAATTATGTTTTCTTTCACGTAATTAGCAAGAGTCCATGAGCTAGTGACGTATGGGATAATGACTACCCAAGATGTGGATCTTCCACGCAAGAGTCACTAGAGAGGGAGGGATAAAATAAAGACAGCCAATTCCGCTGAAAAAAATCCACACCCAAAATAAAGTTTAAATCTTATAATGAAAAAAACTGAAATTATAAGCAGAAGAATCAAACTGAAACAGCTGCCTGAAGTACTTTTCTACCAAAAACTGCTTCAGAAGAAGAAAACATATCAAAATGGTAGAATTTAGTAAAAGTATGCAAAGAAGACCAAGTGGCTGCTTTGCAAATCTGATCAACTGAAGCTTCATTCCTAAACGCCCAGGAAGTAGAAACTGACCTAGTAGAATGAGCTGTAATCCTTTGAGGCGGAGTTTTACCCGACTCGACATAAGCATGATGAATCAAAGATTTTAACCAAGATGCCAAAGAAATGGCAGAAGCCTTCTGACCTTTCCTAGAACCGGAAAAGATAACAAATAGACTAGAAGTCTTTCGGAAATCCTTAGTAGCTTCAACATAATATTTCAAAGCTCTAACTACATCCAAAGAATGCAACGACTTTTCCTTAGAATTCTTAGGATTAGGACACAATGAAGGAACCACAATTTCTCTACTAATGTTGTTAGAATTCACAACCTTAGGTAAAAATTTAAAAGAAGTTCGCAACACCGCCTTATCCTGATGAAAAATCAGTAAAGGAGACTCACAAGAAAGAGCAGATAATTCAGAAACTCTTCTAGCAGAAGAGATGGCCAAAAGAAACAAAACTTTCCAAGAAAGTAATTTAATGTCTAGCGAATGCATAGGTTCAAACGGAGGAGCTTGAAGAGCCCCCAGAACCAAATTCAAACTCCAAGGAGGAGAAATTGACTTAATAACAGGTTTTATACGAGCCAAAGCTTGTACAAAACAATGAATATCAGGAAGACTAGCAATCTTTCTGTGAAAAAGAACAGAAAGAGCAGAGATTTGTCCTTTCAAGGAACTTGTAGACAAACCTTTATCCAAACCATCCTGAAGAAACTGTAAAATTCTAGGAATTCTAAAAGAATGCCAAGAAAAATGATGAGAAAAACACCAAGAAATGTAAATATCGATAATATTTCTTCCTAGATACAGTTTTACGAGCCTGTAACATAGTATTAATCACAGAGTCAGAGAAACCTCTATGACTGAGAATCAAGCGTTCAATCTCCATACCTTCAAATTTAAGGATTTGAGATCCTGATGGAAAAAAGGACCTTGCGATAGAAGGTCTGGTCTTAGTGGCAAGTGGCCATCCGGACAAGATCCGAATACCAAAACCTGTGAGGCCATGCTGGAGCCACCAGCAGAACAAACGAGCACTCCTTTAGAATCTTGGAAATCACTCTTGGAAGAAGAACTAGAGGCGGAAAGATATAGGCAGGATGATACTTCCAAGGAAGTGACAATGCATCCACTGCCTCCGCTTGAGGATCCCTGGATCTGGACAGATACCTGGGAAGCTTCTTGTTTAGATGAGAAGCCATCAGATCTATTTCTGGAAGTCCCCACATTTGAACAATCTGAAGAAATACCTCTGGGTGAAGAGACCATTCGCCCGGATGTAACGTTTGGCGACTGAGATAATCCGCTTCCCAATTGTCTATACCTGGGATATGAACCGCAGAAATTAGACAGGAGCTGGATTCCGCCCACACCAGTATTCGAGATACTTCTTTCATAGCCAGAGGACTGTGAGTCCCTCCTTGATGATTGACATATGCCACGGTTGTGACATTGTCCATCTGAAAACAAATGAACGACTCTCTCTTTAGAAGAGGCCATGACTGAAGAGCTCTGAAAATTGCACGGAGTTCCAAAATGTTGATTGGTAATCTCACCTCCTGAGAATCCCAAACCCCTTGTGCTGTCAGAGACCCCCAAACAGCTCCCCAACCTGTCAGACTTGCATCTGTTGAAATCACAGTCCAGGTCGGAAGAACAAAAGAAGCCCCCTGAACTAAACGATGGTGGTCTGTCCACCACGTCAGAGAGTGTCGTACAATCGGTTTTAAAGATATTAATTGAGATATCTTTCTATAATCCCTGCACCACTGGTTCAGCATACAGAGCTGAAGAAGTCGCATGTGAAAACGAGCAAAGGGGATCGCGTCCAATGCAGCAGTCATAAGACCTAGAATTTCCATGCATAAGGCTACCGAAGGGAATGATTGAGACTGAAGGTTTCGACAAGCTGAAACCAATTTTAGACGTCTCTTGTCTGTCAGAGACAGAGTCATGGACACTGAATCTATCTGGAAACCTAAAAAGGTTACCCTTGTCTGAGGAATCAATGAACTTTTTGGTAAATTGATCCTCCAACCATGTTCTCGAAGAAACAATACAAGTCGATTCGTATGAGATTCTGCTAAATGTGAAGACTGAGCAAGTACCAAGATATCGTCCAAATAAGGAAATACCACAATACACTGTTCTCTGATTACAGAGAGAAGGGCACCGAGAACCTTTGTAAAAATCCTTGGAGATGTTGCTAGGCCAAACGGCAGAGCCACAAACTGGTAATGCTTGTCTAGGAAAGAGAATCTCAGAAACTGATAGTGATCTGGATGAATCGGAATATGCAGATATGCATCCTGTAAATCTATTGTGGACATACAGGGAGTGCAGAATTATTAGGCAAATGAGTATTTTGACCACATCATCCTCTTTATGCATGTTGTCTTACTCCAAGCTGTATAGGCTCGAAAGCCTACTACCAATTAAGCATATTAGGTGATGTGCATCTCTGTAATGAGAAGGGGTGTGGTCTAATGACATCAACACCCTATATCAGGTGTGCATAATTATTAGGTAACTTCCTTTCCTTTGGCAAAATGGGTCAAAAGAAGGACTTGACAGGCTCAGAAAAGTCAAAAATAGTGAGATATCTTGCAGAGGGATGCAGCACTCTTAAAATTGCAAAGCTTCTGAAGCGTGATCATCGAACAATCAAGCGTTTCATTCAAAATAGTCAACAGGGTCGCAAGAAGCGTGTGGAAAAACCAAGGCACAAAATAACTGCCTATGAACTGAGAAAAGTCAAGCGTGCAGCTGCCAAGATGCCACTTGCCACCAGTTTGGCCATATTTCAGAGCTGCAACATCACTGGAGTGCCCAAAAGCACAAGGTGTGCAATACTCAGAGACATGGCCAAGGTAAGAAAGGCTGAAAGACGACCACCACTGAACAAGACACACAAGCTGAAACGTCAAGACTGGGCCAAGAAATATCTCAAGACTGATTTTTCTAAGGTTTTATGGACTGATGAAATGAGTGAGTCTTGATGGGCCAGATGGATGGGCCCGTGGCTGGATTGGTAAAGGGCAGAGAGCTCCAGTCCGACTCAGACACCAGCAAGGTGGAGGTGGAGTACTGGTTTGGGAGGGTATCATCAAAGATGAGCTTGTGGGGCCTTTTCGGGTTGAGGATGGAGTCAAGCTCAACTCCCAGTCCTACTGCCAGTTTCTGGAAGACACCTTCTTCAAGCAGTGGTACAGGAAGAAGTCTGCATCCTTCAATAAAAACATGATTTTCATGCAGGACAATGCTCCATCACACGCGTCCAAGTACTCCACAGCGTGGCTGGCAAGAAAGGGTATAAAAGAAGAAAATCTAATGACATGGCCTCCTTGTTCACCTGATCTGAACCCCATTGAGAACCTGTGGTCCATCATCAAATGTGAGATTTACAAGGAGGGAAAACAGTACACCTCTCTGAACAGTGTCTGGGAGGCTGTGGTTGCTGCTGCACGCAATGTTGATGGTGAACAGATCAAAACACTGACAGAATCCATGGATGGCAGGCTTTTGAGTGTCCTTGCAAAGAAAGGTGGCTATATTGGTCACTGATTTGTTTTTGTTTTGTTTTTGAATGTCAGAAATGTATATTTGTGAATGTTGAGATGTTATATTGGTTTCACTGGTAAAAATAAATAATTGAAATGGGTATATATTTGTTTTTTGTTAAGTTGCCTAATAATTATGCACAGTAATAGTCACCTGCACACACAGATATCCCCCTAAAATAGCTATAACTAAAAACAAACTAAAAACTACTTCCAAAACTATTCAGCTTTGATATTAATGAGTTTTTTGGGTTCATTGAGAACATGGTTGTTGTTCAATAATAAAATTAATCCTCAAAAATACAACTTGCCTAATAATTCTGCACTCCCTGTATAATGCCCTTGCTGAACAAAAGGCAGAATAGTCCTTATAGTTACCATTTTGAATGTTGGTATCCTTACATAATGATTCAATATTTTTAAATCCAGAACTGGTCTGAAGGAATTCTCCTTCTTTGGTACAATGAAAAGATTTGAGTAAAACCCCAGCCCCTATTCCAGAACTGGAACTGGCATAATTACTCCAGCCAACTCTAGATCTGAAACACATTTCAGAAATGCTTGATCCTTCACTGGATTTACTGGGACACGGGAAAGAAAAAATCTTCTTGCAGGAGGCCTTATCTTGAAGCCTATTCTGTACCCTTGTGAAACAATGTTCTGAATCCAAAGATTGTGAATCGAATTGATCCAAATTTCTTTGAAAAATCGTAATCTGCCCCCTACCAGCTGAGCTGGAATGAGGGCCGCACCTTCATGTTGACTTGGGAGCTGGCTTTGGCTTTCTAAAAGGCTTGGATTTATTCCAGACTGGAGATGGTTTCCAAACTGATACTGCTCCTGTAGGGGAAGGATCAGGCTTTTGTTCCTTATTGTGACGAAAGGAACGAAAACGATTAGTAGACCTAAATTTACCTTTAGATTTTTTATCCTGTGGTAAAAAAGTTCCTTTCCCCCCAGTAACAGTTGAAATAATAGAATCCAACTGTGAACCAAATAATTTATTACCCTGGAAAGAAAGGGAAAGCAAAGTTGACTTAGAAGACATATCAGCATTCCAAGTTTTAAGCCATAAAGCTCTTCTAGCTAAAATAGCTAGAGACATATACCTGACATCAACCCTAATGATATCAAAGATGGCATCACAAATAAAATTATTAGCATGTTGAAGAAGATTAACAATGCTATGAGAATTATGATCTGTTATTTGTTGCGCTAAAGCTTCCAACCAAAAAGTTGAAGCTGCAGCAACATCCGCTAAAGATATAGCAGGTCTAAGAAGATTACCTGAACATAAGTAAGCTTTTCTTAGGAAGGATTCAATCTTCCTATCTAAAGGATCCTTAAAGGAAGTACTATCTGCCGTAGGAATAGTAGTACACTTAGCAAGAGTCGAGATAGCCCCATCAACCTTAGGGATTTTGTCCCAAAACTCTAATTTGTCAGCTGGCACAGGATATAATTGCTTAAAACGTTTAGAAGGAGTGAAAGAATTATCCAAATTATTCCATTCCCTGGAAATTACTTCAGAAATAGCATTAAGGACAGGAAAAAATTCTGGAACAACTACAGGAGATTTAAAAACCGTGTTTAAACGTTTAGATTTAGTATCAAGAGGACCAGATTCCTCTATTTCTAATGCAATTAAGACTTCTTTAAGTAAAGAACGAATAAATTCCATTTTGAATAAATATGAAGATTTATCAGCATCAACCTCTGAAACTGAATCCTCTGAACCAGAGGAAACATTATCAGAATCAGAATGATGATGTTCATTTAAAAATTCATCTGAAAAATTAGAAGTTTTAAAAGACCTTTTACGCTTACTAGAAGGAGGAATAACAGACATAGCCTTCTTAATGGATTTAGAAACAAAATCTCTTATATTAACAGGAACACTCTGAGTATTAGATGTTGATGGAACAACAACAGGTAATGTAACATTACTAAAGGAAATATTATCTGCATTAACAAGTTTGTCATGACATTCATTACAAACAACAGCTGGAGGAACAGATACCACAAGTTTACAGCAAATACACTTAACTTTGGTAGATCCAACATCAGGCAGCGATTTTCCAGAAGTATCTTCTGATTCAGGGTCAATCTGAGACATCTTGCAATATGTAATAGAAAAAACAACATATAAAGCAAAATTGATCAAATTCCTTAAATGACAGTTTCAGGAATGGCCAAACCAGTACTGAAACGAGAATCAGTAGAGGTAATGGTATATATAAGAGTATATTGTCGATCTGAAAAGGGAGGTAAGAGATGAATCTCTACGACCGATAACAGAGAACCTATGAAATAGACCCCGTAGAAGGAGATCATTGAATTCAAATAGGCAATACTCTCCTCACATCCCTCTGACATTCACTGCACGCTGAGAGGAAAACCGGGCTCCAACCTGCTGCGGAGCGCATATCAACGTAGAATCTAGCACAAACTTACTTCACCACCTCCATAGGAGGCAAAGTTTGTAAAACTGATCTGTGGGTGTGGTGAGGGGTGTATTTATAGGCATTTTGAGGTTTGGGAAACTTTGCCCCTCCTGGTAGGAATGTATATCCCATACGTCACTAGCTCATGGACTCTTGCTAATTACATGAAAGAAAAAACAGAGGCGAAAGTATGTAGCCAGGTTGCAAAACCAAGACTCTGCTAATACATCCACCATTTCTGCCTGAGGATCCCTGGACCTGAAAAGGTACCTGGGAAATTAAGAAAACACATCTGTATAGAGATACCACTCTCCTGGATGTAAAGACTGATGGCTGAGATAATCCATCTCCCAAATGTCTAAACCTGAGATATAAGTTGTAAAAATTAGACAGGAGTTAAATTCCACCTAAGAACATATTCAAGATACTTCTTAATTGCTACGGGACTGCGAGTCCCTATTCGATGATTGACATATGCCACAGTTGTGATATTGTCTGTCTGAAAGCAAAAAAATGAAAAGTTCTCTTCCAAAAGAGAGCTCGCCTCTTGAAGTTTCCAAACCCCTTGTGCTGTCAGAGACCCTCGGACAGCTCCCCAACCTGTAAGACTTGCATCCATTAAGAATACAGTCCAGGAAAGATGAACAAAAGGAGGCCCCCTGAATAATGATAGTCTAATCACCAAATCAGAGAGAGTTAAGTGTTGGGATTTAAGAATATCAACAGTGATATCTGAAAACTATCCCTGCACCATTGAATCAGAATGCAAAGCAAAACAGGTCTCAGATGAAAACGAGCAAAGGGAACCACGTCCGAAGCTGCAGTTATGAGACCTAAAACGTCCATGCACATAGCCACTAAAAGGAATGTTCTAGACTAAGTTAGACTACAGTCTACAGTTCGCTAACACCAATACAATCAACTTTTGTCCGATAAACACAAAGACATTGTCACGGCCGTGCCTGGATTTGAACCTGGGACTCCTGGTTCCCAGCCTGTTTTTCTTTTCCTGTGCCACTAGAGGTATCTGTTTATGTTTGCAGCATTTTGGAGACCTGTTACCTGCAGTGGATTACTCTCTGGCTCCACCTGTTTGCCAGCTGCAGGTAGTTTTCTAATCAGCTCTGCTATAAAGGGCTGCTTCACTAACCATTTGGGGCCTTGACATTGTGATTGATTTCCTTTGTTTTTGCCTCTGTTCTGTTTCCTGAATTCCTGTTTTGTTGTTTGATCCCTGGAATCTGAACTCGCCTTGCTTATTGACCATTCTTCTGGATTCCCTTTTTGCTTTATGAAAGATTGGACTGCTTTCCTGGCTTCTGACCCTTGGCTTGTATTCTGACCATTCTTTTGTATCCTGTATGCTTACTTGGCTATTGTGTCTATACTCCACTGCTGTAAGAACTGTATGTTAATCTGCTTGCTGAGTCTAAGCAACTATACTGTGACATTTGTTTATCCTGAAGCCAAGTACCTCTGCTGGGAGACTGAACACCTCTTCTGTGAGTACCTGTATACGTCCTTGGCTGTTGGTACTAAACTCCACTGCTGTAAGAACTGTATGTTTATCTGCTTACTGAGTCTAAGCAACTCTACTGTGACATTTGTCTTCCTGAACCCAAGTTGCCTTACCGAGATACTGGCATATGCTCGGCCCATTCCTGAACCCAAGTTGCCTTACCGAGATACTGGCGTATGCTCGGCCCGTTCCAGAACCCAAGTTGCCTTACTGAGATACTGGTGTATGCTCGGCCCTTTCCTGAAACCAAGTTGCCTTACCGAGATACTGGCGTATGCTTGGCCCTTTCCTGAACCCAAGTTGCCTTACCGAGATATTGGCGTATGCTCAGCCCGTTCCTGAACCCAAGTTGCCTTACCGAGATACTGGCGTATGCTTGGCCCGTTCCTGAAACCAAGTTGCCTTACCGAGATACTGGCGTATGCTCGGCCTGTTTCTGAACCCAAGTTGCCTTACCGAGATACTGGCGTATGCTCGGCCCGTTCCTGAAACCAAGTTGCCTTACCGAGATACTGGCGTATGCTCGGCCCGCTCCTGTAACCAAGTTGCTTTACCGAGATACTGGCGTATGCTCGGCCCCTTCCTGAACCAAAGTTTTCTTACCGAGATACTGGCGTATGCTCGGCCTGTTCCTGAACCCAAGTTGCTTTACCGAGATACTGGCATATGCTCGGCCTGTTCCTGAAACCAAGTTGCCTGACCGAGATACTGGCATATGCTCGGCCCCTTCCTGACACCAAGTTGTCTTACCGAGACAAGTACCCTGGCTCTAATACCCATGTATGCCCACTTTGATCCTAATATCAAGTACTCATAAGGGTCGTTTGTGTCTGTTGAAGTACTTCGGCTTGAACTGTTCTTTTACAAAGACTTTCATTTGTTTATGATCAGTTTGGAATATAACCTTGATGTGCTTTACCTCGGTTTTCCTTGCATTACCTTAGTAAAGTTTCTTTAAGAAAATCCCTTCTTTGTTCTGTGTTTCCATTCTGGTATACTGAGTACTACTCACCTCTTCACATCCTCTCAGCTTAACTCAGCCATCACCTTGCACATGCTCCATTCCCCTGAACCTACTCAGCCAAGCATGACAGACATGAACACAGAATCCATCTAGAAACCCAAAAAGAAGTGACCCTTGTCTGAGGATTAACGAAACTCTTAGGTAAAATAAATCCTCTAACCATGTCTTGAAGAAACAAAACTAGTTGATTCATGACAGATTCTAATAAAAGAAAAGATTAAGCTAATACCAAGATACCATTCAAATAAGGAAACACCACAATACCCTACTGTCTTAGTACAAAAATAAGGGCACCCAGAATCTTTCCAAAAGATCCATAAAGCTGTTGCTAGACCAAATGGAAAAGCGACAAATTGGTAAAGCTTATCTAAAAAAAGAGTATCTCAGAACCAAAAGTGGTCTGAATTAAATAAAATATGAACAAAAGGCATAACAGTCCTTATAGTCACCAACTTGAAAGTTGAGACTCTTACAAAACAATATAAAGTCTTCAAGATCCAACCTTTCTTCTTTGGGACAAAGAATAGAATTGAA
Organism: Bombina bombina; assembly: GCF_027579735.1. NCBI lineage: Eukaryota > Metazoa > Chordata > Amphibia > Anura > Bombinatoridae > Bombina > Bombina bombina. Next base: position 262,721,241 of record NC_069502.1, read on the forward strand.
TAGAAACCCAATCCCTATTCCTGCAAAAGAACTGGTATAAACACTCCTGAAAAAAATTCAGAGAGTGTACTGAGAAAGAAAGAATCTTCCCATAGAAGGTCTCATTCTAAAAATATATTCAGACCCTAAGAATAATAAAGATTTTGGACTGAAATCATCCAAAAACAATTTAATCTGCCCCCCACCAGAAGAACTGGTCTGAGAACCGTACCTTCATGCAGTCAAATAAGTAATTATATAGCATTTTCTCCCAGAAGGTAAAAAAAAAACAAAAAAAAAAAAATCGCTTTTTCAGTGCTTGCCCTCGGAGTTAACCAAATTAGCAGCTGAAAACCCCCCAGTTATTATTACCCAAATAAATGGTACACAAACTGACCTCAAAAAGGCCAAAGCGCTGCATTAACACTGCCGGGATATGAATCTAAGACCCTTGGATCAAGAACAAGCATTTGTAGTCGGGACATTCAACAACTGATCTATATCACCGGACTAAAAGTAGGGCAGAAAAGACTCTGGACCTCCAGAAATAGTGGAGATAATAGAAATCAAACAAATTCTTATCCTAACAAGCTAGAGATAATAAAATATATTTGAAATCATAATAATAGATATAGTAAGCATAATAAAATGAATACATCAGAATTAAATAAACAGTAATATACTTGAGAATCTGAAACTGCTTATGCTAACTGTTCAACAACAAAAAAAGGTTGAAAGAACAGTAATGTCAGCCACAGATAAAGGCTGAGCTAAAAATATAAACAGCACACGAATATGCTCTACTAAGGTTATATTCAAACTCTAAAGAATCCTAAAAATAAGTACCAATGTCCATAGAAATAGTAGTATAGTCCCCAAAGGGAATCAGGATAAACCATTCTTTAGAACATAATACAGATAGTATATTGAATAGGAAAAACCCTCAGGAGCAAATTAAAATCTTAAAAACCAGATTTTAAAATAACAGTTAATAAAGGACTAGCCTCCTAAAAGCTAAAAATTAAAAATTTTCCTTAACAAAGAACATTCAAATGAAAAATAAGGAGAATTTTTAATAAAACTGTCTCTGATACAGGATCCTTTGAGCCAAAGAAAACCTTCATCAGTAGAATAAACTTAAGTATGCTGTCGGTCAGAACAAAATTAATTAAATCTTAACAATTTTGAAAAGACCTCATAAGTTTACTTAAAGGCATAATAGCAGTCATAACCTTTATGATCAAAGCAATAACATGTGATGTTTGCAGATGAAATCAAGTACATGAACTGAATAAGTAAAAACAGTAAATGTCATTGTACATGTAGAAACATTTTAAGCATAAAATAAATAAATAAATGCCACAAAATTGAGCTAAAGAAAATACAACAGCTTAATAATAAAAAGAACACACTTAGCTTTGTAGAATTGTGTTTCAGGGCATCATAGTTTCTACAGTAACATCAGAGTCAGGATCGGAATTAAACATCTCGCAAAATGTAACAAAAAAAGAAAAAATAACATTAGGCAAAACATTAAATTTTCACAATGTAACAGTTTCAGTAGATAGGAAAATAAAGATAGTAATTTTTTTTTAAACAAAAAATAAAATAAAAAAGCAGACATAATAGTTTTCAAAAATTCATGAAAAAAGCAAACAATAGATGGAGAGGGGTAAAATAACGAAATTTTGGCGTCAAAATGACGCAATACACAAAAGGAAGTTAAACAATTTTTTGGCGCAAAACTAACACCAGGAAATGAAGCAACTCACGACATAACAAATGCAACTTCGTACCAAAACAACTAGCATCAAAGACGTAGGAAATTATGAAATTTGCGCCATCAAAAGCTCAACTTCGCCAAGAATGACGCAATAAATAACAGCATTTTGCGTCCTCGAAAGCCTAGATTGACTGAACCCCAGGTAAGAAAAAAAAATTAAATAAACTTCCCAAACATTATTCTTATACTGAAACTGTTTAGACTGCAAAAACATAATTTATGTAAGAACTTACCTGATAAATTCATTTCTTTCATATTAACAAGAGTCCATGAGCTAGTGACGTATGGGATATACATTCCTACCAGGAGGGGCAAAGTTTCCCAAACCTTAAAATGCCTATAAATACACCCCTCACCACACCCACAAATCAGTTTAACGAATAGCCAAGAAGTGGGGTGATAAGAAAAAAAGTGCGAAGCATATAAAATAAGGAATTGGAATAATTGTGCTTTATACAAAAAAATCATAACCACCACAAAAAAGGGTGGGCCTCATGGACTCTTGTTAATATGAAAGAAATGAATTTATCAGGTAAGTTCTTACATAAATTATGTTTTCTTTCATGTAATTAACAAGAGTCCATGAGCTAGTGACGTATGGGATAATGACTACCCAAGATGTGGATCTTTCCACACAAGAGTCACTAGAGAGGGAGGGATAAAATAAAGACAGCCAATTCCTGCTGAAAATAATCCACACCCAAAATAAAGTTTAACAAAAAACATAAGCAGAAGATTCAAACTGAAACCGCTGCCTGAAGAACTTTTCTACCAAAAACTGCTTCAGAAGAAGAAAATACATCAAAATGGTAGAATTTAGTAAAAGTATGCAAAGAGGACCAAGTTGCTGCTTTGCAGATCTGGTCAACCGAAGCTTCATTCCTAAACGCCCAGGAAGTAGATACTGACCTAGTAGAATGAGCTGTAATTCTCTGAGGCGGAATTTTACCCGACTCAACATAGGCAAGATGAATTAAAGATTTCAACCAAGATGCCAAAGAAATGGCAGAAGCTTTCTGGCCTTTCCTAGAACCGGAAAAGATAACAAATAGACTAGAAGTCTTACGGAAAGATTTCGTAGCTTCAACATAATATTTCAAAGCTCTAACAACATCCAAAGAATGCAACGATTTCTCCTTAGAATTCTTAGGATTAGGACATAATGAAGGAACCACAATTTCTCTACTAATGTTGTTGGAATTCACAACTTTAGGTAAAAATTCAAAAGAAGTTCGCAACACCGCCTTATCCTGATGAAAAATCAGAAAAGGAGACTCACAAGAAAGAGCAGATAATTCAGAAACTCTTCTAGCAGAAGAGATGGCCAAAAGGAACAAAACTTTCCAAGAAAGTAATTTAATGTCCAATGAATGCATAGGTTCAAACGGAGGAGCTTGAAGAGCTCCCAGAACCAAATTCAAACTCCAAGGAGGAGAAATTGACTTAATGACAGGTTTTATACGAACCAAAGCTTGTACAAAACAATGAATATCAGGAAGAATAGCAATCTTTCTGTGAAAAAGAACAGAAAGAGCGGAGATTTGTCCTTTCAAAGAACTTGCGGACAAACCCTTATCTAAACCAACCTGAAGAAACTGTAATATTCTCGGAATTCTAAAAGAATACCAAGAAAAATGATGAGTAAGACACCAAGAAATATAAGTCTTCCAGACTCTATAATATATCTCTCTAGATACAGATTTACGAGCCTGTAACATAGTATCAATCACAGAGTCAGAGAAACCTCTTTGACTAAGAATCAAGCGTTCAATCTCCATACCTTTAAATTTAAGGATTTTAGATCCGGATGGAAAAAAGGACCTTGTGACAGAAGGTCTGGTCTTAACGGAAGAGTCCATGGTTGGCAAGATGCCATCCGGACAAGATCCGCATACCAAAACCTGTGAGGCCATGCCGGAGCTATTAGCAGAACAAACGAGCATTCCCTCAGAATCTTGGAGATTACTCTTGGAAGAAGAACTAGAGGCGGAAAGATATAGGCAGGATGATACTTCCAAGGAAGTGATAATGCATCCACTGCCTCCGCCTGAGGATCCCGGGATCTGGACAGATACCTGGGAAGTTTCTTGTTTAGATGAGAGGCCATCAGATCTATCTCTGGGAGCCCCCACATTTGAACAATCTGAAGAAATACCTCTGGGTGAAGAGACCATTCGCCCGGATGCAACGTTTGGCGACTGAGATAATCCGCTTCCCAATTGTCTACACCTGGGATATGAACCGCAGAGATTAGACAGGAGCTGGATTCCGCCCAAACCAAAATTCGAGATACTTCTTTCATAGCCAGAGGACTGTGAGTCCCTCCTTGATGATTGATGTATGCCACAGTTGTGACATTGTCTGTCTGAAAACAAATGAACGATTCTCTCTTCAGAAGAGGCCAAAACTGAAGAGCTCTGAAAACTGCACGGAGTTCCAAGATATTGATCGGTAATCTCACCTCCTGAGATTCCCAAACTCCTTGTGCCGTCAGAGATCCCCACACAGCTCCCCAACCTGTGAGACTTGCATCTGTTGAAATTACAGTCCAGGTCGGAAGAACAAAAGAAGCCCCCTGAATTAAACGAAGGTGATCTGTCCACCACGTTAGAGAGTGCCGAACAATCGGTTTTAAAGATATTAATTGATATATCTTCGTGTAATCCCTGCACCATTGGTTCAGCATACAGAGCTGAAGAGGTCGCATGTGAAAACGAGCAAAGGGGATCGCGTCCGATGCAGCAGTCATAAGACCTAGAATTTCCATGCATAAGGCTACCGAAGGGAATGATTGAGACTGAAGGTTTCGACAAGCTGTAATCAATTTTAGACGTCTCTTGTCTGTTAAAGACAGAGTCATGGACACTGAATCTATCTGGAAACCCAGAAAGGTTACCCTTGTTTGAGGAATCAAAGAACTTTTTGGTAAATTGATCCTCCAACCATGATCTTGAAGAGACAACACAAGTCGATTCGTATGAGACTCTGCTAAATGTAAAGACTGAGCAAGTACCAAGATATCGTCCAAATAAGGAAATACCACAATACCCTGTTCTCTGATTACAGACAGAAGGGCACCGAGAATCTTTGTGAAAATTCTTGGAGCTGTAGCAAGGCCAAACGGTAGAGCCACAAATTGGTAATGCTTGTCTAGAAAAGAGAATCTCAGGAACTGATAATGATCTGGATGAATCGGAATATGCAGATATGCATCCTGTAAATCTATTGTGGACATATAATTCCCTTGCTGAACAAAAGGCAATATAGTCCTTACAGTTACCATCTTGAACGTTGGTATCCTTACATAACGATTCAATAATTTTAGATCCAGAACTGGTCTGAAGGAATTCTCCTTCTTTGGTACAATGAAGAGATTTGAATAAAACCCCATCCCCTGTTCCGGAACTGGAACTGGCATAATTACTCCAGCCAACTCTAGATCTGAAACACAATTCAGAAATGCTTGAGCTTTCACTGGATTTACTGGGACATGGGAAAGAAAAAATCTCTTTGCAGGAGGTCTCATCTTGAAACCAATTCTGTACCCTTCTGAAACAATGTTCTGAATCCAAAGATTGTGAACAGAATTGATCCAAATTTCTTTGAAAAAACGTAACCTGCCCCCTACCAGCTGAACTGGAATGAGGGCCGTACCTTCATGTGAACTTAGAAGCAGGCTTTGCCTTTCTAGCAGGCTTGGATTTATTCCAGACTGGAGATGGTTTCCAAACTGAAACTGCTCCTGAGGACGAAGGATCAGGCTTTGTTCTTTGTTGAAACGAAAGGAACGAAAACGATTGTTAGCCCTGTTTTTACCTTTAGACTTTTTATCCTGTGGTAAAAAAGTTCCTTTCCCACCAGTAACAGTTGAAATAATAGAATCCAACTGAGAACCAAATAATTTGTTTCCCTGGAAAGAAATGGAAAGTAGAGTTGATTTAGAAGCCATATCAGCATTCCAGGTCTTAAGCCATAAAGCTCTTCTGGCTAAGATAGCCAGAGACATAAACCTAACATCAACTCTAATAATATCAAAAATGGCATCACAGATGAAATTATTAGCATGCTGGAGAAGAATAATAATATCATGAGAATCACGATTTGTTACTTGTTGCGCTAGAGTTTCCAACCAAAAAGTTGAAGCTGCAGCAACATCAGCCAATGATATAGCAGGTCTAAGAAGATTACCTGAACATAGATAAGCTTTTCTTAGAAAAGATTCAATTTTTCTATCTAAAGGATCCTTAAACGAGGTACCATCTGACGTAGGAATGGTAGTACGTTTAGCAAGGGTAGAAATAGCCCCATCAACTTTAGGGATTTTGTCCCAAAATTCTAACCTGTCAGGCGGAACAGGATATAATTGCTTAAAACGTTTAGAAGGAGTAAATGAATTACCCAATTTATCCCATTCCTTGGAAATTACTGCAGAAATAGCATTAGGAACAGGAAAGACTTCTGGAATAACCGCAGGAGCTTTAAAAACCTTATCCAAACGTATAGAATTAGTATCAAGAGGACTAGAATCCTCTATTTCTAAAGCAATTAGTACTTCTTTAAGTAAAGAGCGAATAAATTCCATCTTAAATAAATATGAAGATTTATCAGCATCAATCTCTGAGATAGAATCCTCTGAACCAGAAGAGTCCAAAGAATCAGAATGATGGTGTTCATTTAAAAATTCATCTGTAGAGAGAGAAGATTTAAAAGACTTTTTACGTTTACTAGAAGGAGAAATAACAGACAAAGCCTTCTTTATGGATTCAGAAACAAAATCTCTTATGTTATCAGGAACATTCTGCACCTTAGATGTTGAGGGAACTGCAACAGGCAATGGTACATCACTAAAGGAAATATTATCTGCTTTAACAAGTTTGTCATGACAATTATTACAAACAACAGCTGGAGGAATAGCTACCAAAAGTTTACAGCAGATACACTTAGCTTTGGTAGATCCAGCAGGCAGTGGTTTTCCTGTAGTATCTTCTGGCTCAGATGCAACGTGAGACATCTTGCAATATGTAAGAGAAAAAACAACATATAAAGCAAAATAGATCAAATTCCTTATAAGACAGTTTCAGGAATGGGAAAAAATGCCAAACATCAAGCTTCTAGCAACCAGAAGCAAATGAAAAATGAGACTGAAATAATGTGGAGAAAAAAGCGACGCCCATATTTTTTAGCGCCAAATAAGACGCCCACATTATTTGGCGCCTAAATGCTTTTGGCGCCAAAAATGACGCCACATCCGGAACGCCGACATTTTTGGCGCAAAATAACGTCAAAAAATGACGCAACTTCCGGCGACACGTATGACGCCGGAAACGGAAAAGAATTTTTGCGCCAAAAAAGTCAGCGCCAAGAATGACGCAATAAAATGAAGCATTTTCAGCCCCCGCGAGCCTAACAGCCCACAGGGAAAAAAGTCAAATTTTTGAGGTAAGAAAAAATATGATAATTCAATGCATAATCCCAAATATGAAACTGACTGTCTGGAAATAAGGAAAGTTGAACATTCTGAGTCAAGGCAAATAAATGTTTGAATACATATATTTAGAACTTTATAAATAAAGTGCCCAACCATAGCTTAGAGTGTCACAGAAAATAAGACTTACTTACCCCAGGACACTCATCTACATGTTTGTAGAAAGCCAAACCAGTACTGAAACGAGAATCAGTAGAGGAAATGGTAAATATAAGAGTATATCGTCGATCTGAAAAGGGAGGTAAGAGATGAATCTCTACGACCGATAACAGAGAACCTTATGAAATAGACCCCGTAGAAGGAGATCACTGCATTCAATAGGCAATACTCTCTTCACATCCCTCTGACATTCACTGCACGCTGAGAGGAAAACCGGGCTCCAACTTGCTGCGGAGCGCATATCAACGTAGAATCTAGCACAAACTTACTTCACCACCTCCCTTGGAGGCAAAGTTTGTAAAACTGATTTGTGGGTGTGGTGAGGGGTGTATTTATAGGCATTTTAAGGTTTGGGAAACTTTGCCCCTCCTGGTAGGAATGTATATCCCATACGTCACTAGCTCATGGACTCTTGTTAATTACATGAAAGAAAGGGAAATATATGTTTTTTACTCATATTTGCCATGAGTCAGGTCTATGTATATTAAAAACTTTATATTAATACATAAAGCACCAAACCATAGCGGAGAGTGTCTTAAATAATGATACATACTTACCAAAAGACAACCATCCACATATAGCAGATAGCCAAACCAGTACTGACCCCCGGGATGGATGAAGACCTCGCTGCCTGAATGAAGACCTCGGCATCTGGATGGAGATGGATGTCCGGACTTCAGAAACTGTGAGTAGATCTTCTGGGGTTAGTGTTAGGTTTGTTTTTAATTTTTGTTTTTAATTTTTTGGGGTATTTTTTTTTTAGATTAGGTCTTTGGGCATTGAAAAAGAGCTGAATGCCCTTTTAAGGGCAATGCCCATACAAATGCCTCTTTAAGAGCAATGGGTAGCTTAGATTTTTTTTTAGAGTTAGGATTTTTATTTTGGGGGGTTGGTTGGGTGGTGGGTTTTACCTTTGGGGGGGACTTTGTGTTTTTTTTTTTACAGGTAAAAGAGCTGATTTCTTCAGGGCAATGCCCTACAAAAGACCATTTTAAGGGCTATTGATAGTTTATTGTAGGCTAGCGGGTGTTTTTATTTTTATAGGGCAATTAGATTAGGTGTAATCTATTGTTTTTATTTTTGATCATTTCGTTTTCGAAAGTGTTTTTTATTTTTCGTGATTTTAGCGTTAATTATTTTTGGTAAACTTAGATTATTTAAATTTTCCGTAGGATTTTTTTTTTAATTTAGAATTTTTTTTTCGTAGTGTTATGTTTTTTAAAATTTGTAATTTAGATATTTTAATTGGTAGTATTTTTTATTTTATAAGATTAGTTATGTTAGGTTAATTTATAGTTTAATGTTAGATTTATATTTATTTCACAGGTAAGTTTTTATTTATTTAAATAGAGTTATATTGTAATTTTAATTTGAAGTTAGGGGGGTGTAAAGTTTAGGGGTTAATAGTTTAATTTAGTCTTTTGCGACGTAGGAGGCCGGAGGTTTAGGGGTTAATAACTTTATTTAGTGGCAACGATTTAGGGGAGCTGTGGAATAAGGGTTAATAGCTTTTATTAGTGACGGCGATGTCGGGGGCGACAGATTAGGGGTCGATAACTTTATTATAGTGGCGGTGAGCGTCGGAATAGGGGTTAATAACATTATTATAGTGTCAGTGATGTCGGGGGTGGCAGATTAGGGGTTAATAACTAGGTTTTAGGTTTTTTCTAACACACTCTCCCAATTGATGTCTATGGGGGAAAGCGTGCACGAGCACGTCAAAGCAGCCCTTGGCTTTTGTGCGGTATGAAGCTTAATGCCACCATATCGTACACACAAGGAGGCTTTTCAGAAATTCTTAAAGGGCCACTGTAAGTAAATATTTTCTATGCCTGTTACTAACTAACTACCCCAAATACGCTTTTTATCAATAGCATTTCATTAACATATCTCTACCGTATATCAGAAATCTTGTCTGCAAATTTAATTGTTTTCCAAACCCACTCCGTGGGTATCCTTTGCTTTGTACCAATCCGTTTACAATACCTAGGTTTCAAAATGGCGCTTTAAACACAAAGTTATTGGTTTAAGTATTTTGAACATGCAGTGCTGAAAATAGTGGGCAGGATAATGTGACATCATCGGCGAATAAAAGATATAACTTTTAGAACGTTATGAAACTTCGTTTTGGAGAAAATATAGGTCAGTAGGTTTTGATTAATGTTTATTAACTTTAATATGTTAGTTGTTTAGCTTAAAAATTATAACAGAAAGTAATCCTTTAATGGCAGTGCTATGGAGGGTGAAACAACGCAACTTTTGTTGCGTTTGTTTCGCAGCCCTGTTTAGCGCAAAACTCATAATCTAGGTGTATGTTTGGGAAGTACATTGTGAGATATCCTGGCTTTTTTATTGTTTATTAAGAATTTGTTTATTAAAGCTTGGGTCTCTTCTATTTCCTGGAGAGGGATCCTAATTGGGAGAGTACGGAATAAATATAGGATCTTAGGTAAGACTGTCTTTTTGATTACTGAAATACGCCCATACCAAGAAAAAAACATAATTTATGTAAGAACTTACCTGATAAATTCATTTCTTTCATATTAGCAAAAGTCCATGAGCTAGTGACGTATGGGATATACATTCCTACCAGGAGGGGCAAAGTTTCCCAAACCTCAAAATGCCTATAAATATACCCCTCACCACACCCACAAATCAGTTTAACGCATAGCCAAGAAGTGGGGTGATAAGACAAAAGTGCGAAAGCATAAAAAATAAGGAATTGGAATAATTGTGCTTTATACAAAAAAATCATAACCACCACAAAAAAGGGTGGGCCTCATGGACTCTTGCTAATATGAAATAAATGAATTTATCAGGTAAGTTCTTACATAAATTATGTTTTCTTTCATGTAATTAGCAAGAGTCCATGAGCTAGTGACGTATGGGATAATGAATACCCAAGATGTGGATCTTCCACGCAAGAGTCACTAGAGAGGGAGGGATAAAATAAAGACAGCCAATTCCGCTGAAAATAATCCACACCCAAAATAAAGTTTAAATCTTATAATGAAAAAAACTGAAATTATAAGCAGAAGAATCATACTGAAACAGCTGCCTGAAGTACTTTTCTACCAAAAACTGCTTCAGAAGAAGAAAACACATAAAAATGGTAGAATTTAGAAAAAGTATGCAAAGAAGACCAAGTTTCTGCTTTGCAAATCTGATCAACCGAAGCTTCATTCCTAAACGCCCAGGAAGTAGAAACTGACCTAGTAGAATGAGCTGTAATCCTTTGAGGCGGAGTTTTACCCGACTCGACATAAGCATGATGAATCAAAGACTTTAACCAAGACGCCAAAGAAATGGCAGAGGCCTTCTGACCTTTCCTAGAACCGGAAAAGATAACAAATAGACTAGAAGTCTTTCGGAAAATTTTAGTAGCTTCAACATAATATTTCAAAGCTCTAACTACATCCAAAGAATGCAACGATCTTTCCCTAGGATTCTTAGGATTAGGACACAATGAAGGAACCACAATTTCTCTACTAATGTTGTTAGAATTCACAACCTTAGGTAAAAATTGAAAAGAAGTTCGCAACACCGCCTTATCCTGATGAAAAATCAGAAAAGGAGACTCACAAGAAAGAGCAGATAAATCAGAAATTCTTCTAGCAGAAGAGATGGCCAAAAGAAACAAAACTTTTCAAGAAAGTAATTTAATGTCCAGCGAATGCATAGGTTCAAACGGAGGAGCTTGAAGAGCCCCCAGAACCAAATTCAAACTCCAAGGAGGAGAAATTGACTTAATAACAGGTTTTATACGAACCAAAGCTTGTACAAAACAATGAATAACAGGAAGACTAGCAATATTTCTGTGAAAAAGAACAGAAAGAGCAGAGATTTGTCCTTCAAGGAACTTGCAGACAAACCTTTATCCAAACCATCCTGAAGAAACTGTAAAATTCTAGGAATTCTAAAAGAATGCAAAGAAAAAAGATGAGAAAAACACCAAGAAATGTAAACCTTCCAGACTCGATAATATATCTTTCTAGATACAGATTTACGAGCCTGTAACATAGTATTAATCAGAGAGTCAGAGAAACCTCTATGACTGAGAATCAAGCGTTCAATCTCTATACCTTCAAATTTAAGGATTTGAGATCCTGATGGAAAAAAGGACCTTGTGATAGAAGGTCTGGTCTTAACGGAAGAGTTCATGGTTGGCAAGTGGCCATCCGGACAAGATCCGCATACGAAAACCTGTGAGGCCATGCTGGAGCCACCAGCAGAACAGACGAGCACCCCTTAGAATCTTGGAAATTACTCTTGGAAGAAGAACTAGAGGTGGAAAGATATAGGCAGGATGATACTTCCAAGGAAGTGACAATGCATCCACTGCCTCCGCCTGAGGATCCCTGGATCTGGACAGATACCTGGAAAGCTTCTTGTTTAGATGAGAAGCCATCAGATCTATTTCTTGAAGTCCCCACATTTGAACAATCTGAAGAAATACCTCTGGGTGAAGAGACCATTCGCCCGGATGTAACGTTTGGTGACTGAGATAATCCGCTTCCCAATTGTCTATACCTGGGATATGAACCGCATAAATTAGACAGGAGCTGGATTCCACCCAAACCAGAATTCGAGATACTTCTTTCATAGCCAGAGGACTGTGAGTCCCTCCTTGATGATTGACATATGCCACAGTTGTGACATTGTCCGTCTGAAAACAAATGAACGACTCTCTCTTTAGAAGAGGCCATGACTGAAGAGCTCTGAAAATTGCACAGAGTTCCAAAATATTGATTGGTAATCTCACCTCCTGAGATTCCCAAACCCCTTGTGCTGTCAGAGACCCCCAAACAGCTCCCCAACCTGTCAGACTTGCATCTGTTGAAATCTCAGTCCAGGTCGGAAGAACAAAAGAAGCCCCCTGAATTAAACGATGGTGGTCTGTCCACCATGTCAGAAAGTGTCGAACAATCGGTTTTAAAGATACTAATTGAGATATCTTTGTATAATCCCTGCACCACTGGTTCAGCATACAGAGCTGAAGAGGTCACATGTGAAAACGAGCAAAGGGAACCGCGTCCAATGCAGCAGTCATAAGACCTAGAATTTCCATGCATAAGGCTACCGAAGGGAAAGATTGCGACTGAAGGTTTCGACAAGCTGAAACCAATTTCAGACGTCTCTTGTCCGTCAGAGACAGAGTCAAGGACACTGAATCTATCAGAAAACCTAAAAAGGTTACCCTTGTCTGAGGAATCAACAAACATTTTGGTAAATTGATCCTCCAACCATATTCTAGAAGAAACAACACTCATAAAAGACTGGAAAGGTTCTTTCTAGTGAAAATGAGCAAAGGGCATTGAATCCAATGCCGTGGCCATAAGACCTAAAACATCTATGCATATATAGCAACTGAAGGAAATAATAGAGACTAAAGGTACCGACAGACGGAACCCAATAGAATTATCCCTTGTCTGATAGAGACAAAGACAGTGACACAAATTTTCTGGAAACCTAAAAAAGGTGACCCTTGTGTGAGGAATCAAGAGCTTTCGAAAAAAAGATCCTCTAACTATGTCCTGAAGAGCAAGTGAATCATATGAGATTCCGCATCCTCAGAAAATAATCTGAATGAAAACAGAAAAATGAAAATATGCATTTATTGTATCTAATGAAAACAAATAATGCTATCAATGACCATAAAAAGGCAAAATAGTTTGAATAAAACTCCAAACCCGGTTCCTAAAAAAGGAACTGGAAGAAATACCCCAGAAGATTCCAGGTCTGAGCAGCGCTTGAACCCCATGGGTGCCCAGCCATGCTTCAACAGTACCCAAATATATAGGACAGAAACACACTTAAAGAAAGTGTTAGCCTTACTGGAATAAAATCAAAGAAATTTGGAAAAAATAGAACCAAATAAATTTCAAAGAAGTCTTAACCTGCCTCTTACCAGCCAAGCTGGAATACGGCACGTACATCGCAATATTAGGGAGCTGATTTCGAACCCCAATTACAAACATGTTACTTGGGAAAGAACTCAGGAATTCGTTCCTTAATAAGAACAACTAAACTAGTATAAGCTTAAAGTTTTAGTCTTAGAACTCAATCTTGAAGCCCAGAGTAACAGTTAAGAATTTAATCCAATTATAAAACAAATAATTGATTATCTTAGAACAAAATTATTCTAGCTAAAATAGCTAAAGACATAGATTAACCCTCATTTGCGAAAATATTCAATAAAATGAAGACACAAATGAAATTATTAGCATGATAGTCCAGTTTAAAGGACCAGTCAATACAGAGGACTTGCATAATCAATAAATGCAAAACAACAAGACAAATGCAACAGCACCTAGTCTAGTAAATGTTGTCCTTTAACAATGCTAAAATAAATCATAATCTGATACTTGATCTTAAAGTAAACAGAAAAAATGAAGCAATTGCAATATCCAAATAAATCACAGGACCAAGAACAGTACCTGAAACTAAATAATTTTCCATAAATAAGATACAACTATCTAAAGGAAAATAAATACTATTTTGCTATAGAAACAATAGCATAATTAGTAGAAGTAGAGATAGCCCCAATAAATTGGAGAACCCTCCAAATTGAATTTAAAGTGAAGGTAAAGTGACAAGCTCTATTCTAATTAATAACAGATAATAAACCAAATAAATATAACTTTCATTCATCAAATTTTTGAAAGATTTATATTACCGGAGATATCTTAATTTATTATCCTGTATTCGGCTTTCCGAAAATCAACCCGTAGAACTGTTTTTTTTTATAAACAACGATCACGTTGTTCTGTTGTCCAATTGATTCTTTGGCCGTTAGGCAGCCGTCAATTCACGTCATAATAACATGGGTCTTTATGCGCATGCGTGACATCTTCCACTGCTCATTTGTCAAGCTCGCGCGCCCACGTTTAGCGCATGCGCACTATAAAATTCCCATATACTAATACAAGCGCTGCAGTAGAGACAGACACCCGCGATTAACGCATGCGCAAAGATCTATGGGCAAAACTTAAGCGCATGCGCAGTTACTCCATGCTCGATGTGCACGAGCAAACTAGACACGTATAGAGCGGGTGGGACCGCTCTATACGTCACAGTATCAAAATCCAGGAAATGGAGGATGGGAGGAGATTCTGCAGGGAACGGTATGACAAATATAGTTAAATTTATACCGAAATAAATATATTTTTTGACAAAACAAACCTAGCGACTGGTTTTGACTTAGTAAAAGGTACATATATACAATAGCTAGTTAAGAAAACTTTACCTTCACTTTAACTGCTGGCAAAGAATATAGTTTAAAACCTTTGAAAAAGGAATAAAAGAAAATTCTCAGCCTATTCCATTCCCTAGAATGGGGAATTGGAAAGAAAACCTCTGAAAACACAGAAGAAATAAATAGGCAGAAATAGTGTCAGCTAGTCTTAAAGAACTAGTTACCTTAATATCCAAAATAATCAACACCTTTTCAACAAAGAACAAATGTACTTTAATAATAGAAAAATAATAAAAAAGTAGATTTGTTAGTGTCAATATCTGATGAAGAAAATTTCTGAAAGAGAAAAAACATCATCAGAGAAGGATAAATCGGTATGTTGTTGGTCATTTGAAACTTCAATAATTAAAAACGAAGTGAAAAAGACCTAAAAATTTTATTAGAAGGCACGAAGTCAGACAAAGCCTTTAAAATAGAATCAGAAAATATTTCTTATAAATCTTCTAAATATTTCTTGTACATAAAATGTAAGAATGGAAATATATAAAGCATAAACACTAATGGATTCTGCATGTAAAAGTATATCATAATACCTTATTACAAACCATAGCTAAAGATAAACATTTATAACATTTAAAATAAATGAACTTAGCTTGCAATATGTAATAGAAAAAAAAAACAACAATATATAAAGCAAAAATGATCAAATTCCTTAAATGACAGTTTCAGGAATGGGAAAAAAATGACAATGAACAAGCTTCTAGCAACCAGAAGCAATAAATAATGAGACTTAAATATTGTGGAGACAACAATGACGCCACATCCGGTAACGCCGACATTTTTTGGCGCAAAAACGTCAAAAAAATGACGCAACTTCCGGCGACACGTATGACGCCAGAAATGACAAAAAAAATTTCGCCAAGAATGACGCAATAAAATGAAGCATTTTCAGCCCCCGCAAGCCTAACAGCCCACAGGAAAAAAGTCAAATTTTAAGGTAAGAAAAAAATGATTTATTCATATGCATTATCCCAAATATGAAACTGACTGTCTGAAATAAGGAACGTTGAACATCCTGAATCAAGGCAAATAAATGTTTAAACACATATATTTAGAACTTTATATAAAAGTGCCCAACCATAGCTTAGAGTGTCACAGAAAATAAGACCTACTTACCCCAGGACACTCATCTACATGTAGTAGAAAGCCAAACCAGTACTGAAACGAGAATCAGTAGAGGTAATGGTATATATAAGAATATATCGTCGATCTGAAAAGGGAGGTAAGAGATGAATCTCTACGACCGATAACAGAGAACCTATGAAATAGACCCCGTAGAAGGAGATCATTGAATTCAAATAGGCAATACTCTCCTCACATCCCTCTGACATTCACTGCACGCTGAGAGGAAAACCGGGCTCCAACCTGCTGCGGAGCGCATATCAACGAAGAATCTAGCACAAACTTACTTCACCACCTCCACAGGAGGCAAAGTTTGTAAAACTGATTTGTGGGTGTGGTGAGGGGTGTATTTATAGGCATTTTGAGGTTTGGGAAACTTTGCCCCTCCTGGTAGGAATGTATATCCCATACGTCACTAGCTCATGGACTCTTGCTAATTACATGAAAGAAACATAATTTATGTAGAACTTACCTGATAAAATAATTTCTTTCATAGTGGCAAGAGTCCATGAGCTAGTGACATATGGGATATGCATTCCTACCTGGAGGGGGCAAAGTTTCCCAAACCTCAAAATGCCTATAAATACACCTCCCACCTCACTCATACTTCAGTTTAACGTATAGCCAAGAAGTGAGGTGTAAAAAAGGAAAAAATAATGTGCTTTATACAAAAAAATCAGAACCACTAAAACAGGAAGAAAACAGAAAGAAATGAATTTATCAGGTACGTTCTTACATAAATTATGTTTTCTTTCATGTAAGTGGCAAGAGTCCATAAGCTAGTGACGTATGGGATATAATACCCAAGATGTGGAAGTCCACAAGTCACTAGAGAGGGAGGGATAAAATAAAAACAGCTATTTCAGCTGAGAAATTAGATCCCCCCCAAAAAAATAATTAAGTGTTCTTAAAAAAATAAAAAAAACCTCAAATCAAAGGCATTAGAATCAGGGCCAGACTGGGAATAAAAAGCAGCCCTGTAAAAAATTTAGACCAGCCCTATAATCCGCCAAAGACACACTCATATATATATATGTGTGTGTGTGTGTGTGTGTGTGTGTGTGTGTGTGTGTGTGTGTGTGTATATATATATATATATATATATATATAGTTGAGTTTAGAGTTCAGCGCACATAGAATGGAGAAAAACATAGTTTATGTAGCCTGTGGTATCCACACCTATCCTTAAAGTTTTTGGCCTTGAGGCCAAACTGTGTAAACCCAGCCAGTAGAAGAAATTACACTCCCAGTGGGTTATAAAAGAGATAAGGGATATCAAGATTTACACCTGCTAAAAGTTTCTGCATACCAGCTGGAAACATCTTTACCACAGATAGGGATTACATCCCCTCCATGCTTCCAACATACCTCACATGTTTGAGGTTAAACAAGGTGAGCACATTTAAATCTCACGTTTAGTTTTTGATTGCCAAGTACTGACATACTGCACCATAATTTGGTTTTGTTTTTCTCCATTCTATGTGCGCTGAACTCTGAAACTCAACTCCATACCTTTTTCCTTCACATTCCATTTGATGATAGTGGAATATTCAGAAACTAGCTGCCATTGAAATATATCAGGAGGAACTATTTAGAGCTAAATAACCATTTGCAACGTACACAGCGCAGATCAAGAAACACCCAAGCAACACTTTATATATATATATATATATACACACACACACACACATATATATATATATATATATATATATATATATAAATACAAAATTTGTTTTTTTAGCACACCTTACAAAAAGTTTAAATCCACATCTGGGAGTGCTGCCAATATGACCCAGTAATTACACAAACAAAGAGGTATCAGCGCACATCCATTTTCCAAAGCATAACATATTTTTTGAACTGCTGCAAAAAATTGCCTGCAAATACATCAAGAGACAACTATTCTTTTTTAAATAATATTGGGAACTTAGTCACACAATATGGCCATATTTTGTCTAGCCAGTCACCACTTACAAGGTGCCCCAATTCGACTGGTACTACACTACAGTCCTTTTGCCACAGAGGGCTGAAACATTCCTGCTTTTACTCTTCATAATAGAATGAGACTCCCTGGCTTTTTATTCACAACTCTATTACACTGTTATGAGCACACCTGAACTTGGGTGGGGTGCTTAAACCAATGGGAGATGGTCAGTCTCCCTGGTAATTTAAAATACAAATACAAAATTTGTTTTTTTAGCACACCTTACAAAAAGTTTAAATCCACATCTGGGAGTGCTGCCAATATGACCCAGTAATTATACAAACAAAGAGGTATCAGCGCACATCCATTTTCCAAACAACAACATATTTTTTGAACTGCTGCAAAAAATTGCCTGCAAATACATCAAGAGACAACTATTCTTTTTAAAATAAAATTGGGAAATTAGTCACACAATATGGCCATATTTTGCTTAGCCAGTCACCACTTACAAGGTGCCCCAATTCGACTGGTCCTACACTACAGTCCATATATATATATATATATATATATATATATATATATATATATACACATATATGTGTGTGTGTGTATATAATTTAATTAAGAATTTATATATATACAGTATATATATATATATATATATATATATATATATATATATATATATATATATATATATAAATCCTTAATTAAATTATAAAAAAGGCATTATTTGGAGACAATTAACCCTGTAGCTGATAAATAAATAAAATATATTATGCAGCACAGTGCTGCATAATATATTTGGTCTTGAAACTTGTATAACTATGAAAACTAAGGGCCCTGTATGCCTCAGCTCGCCTGTGGCTTGGGCGAAATTACCCGCAGGTAATTAACATTGCACACGAGCGCAATTTTGCGCTTGCGTGCAAACCCGCGCCCTGCCCGCGCACAGCCAATCACGCGCAGGCAGGAGCTGCCAATCTCCTCGGTCGGACTCGACCGAGGAGATTGAATTTCGCCACAATAGAGGTGGCGTAGATGTTAGGGAAGCAGCGGTCCGGTGACCGCTGCTTGATAAATCACGGCAAGCAAGTTCTTGAGAGAACTTGCTGCCGTAGAGGCTTGATAAATCGAGCTATAAGTACTTTAGTTTAGCAATTAGGTAAGGCTGACAGAGATTGTTGGCATTAGGTCTGTGTTGTAGATAGGACCGTTTTTACAACACACAGAGCCATGAAAAATTACCCAAGACCATGAGATGAAGAGGAGCAGAGAGTTATAGCAAGAGGTCAGAAGCTCATCGCAGCTCATTAGTTTAGAGGAATTCAGGACCCAGAGGTTTTTTATTTCCAATTTCCACATCTGTTTTTTTTTCTTTTCTTTTAAACCATGCTCTGTGCTTTTTTTCCAATTGAGACGTACATTTTATCAGTAGGATCAGAGAAAAAAACACTAACTTACTAGGCTAGCTACTAGATCAGATGAATATCTTCTCTTCTGTCTTCTAGTCGTCACGGTCTAGACATGGCTGAGTAGTAAAGCTTTTTAGACACACACAGAATCCCCTTGCTGCTACAGTCCCTTACGCTCAGTGTGTGTACAGGAAGCGTAATTGGAGCAAACCACTGGGCATAAGTCTGGAGGGGGTGCATGCTGAAACGGCCAGACAAAGCACAAAAAAGAGGCGGATACAGCTGCACAGAAAAGAGGCACCAAAGGATTGCCTGTTAAAACAAAAAATAGCTTTATTTAATCAAAGTTCAAATATAAAGTACATACTACCTACCCTAACTAACCCGCCGTCAGAACTCAGAATCAGTCTAGTCCCCGCTATGCTTCCGTACATGACCCCACGTGGCCTCACCTGCTGCAAGTAAGTTTATTCTGACGCGTCATGCATGCGCAGGCGCTCCCAGGGCACGTGTGGTGTGAGACTGAGAAGAGAAGAAGTTAAACAGAAGACAGTAGACACAGATTCAGTCTACACAGTCTCAGTGACATCACTCACGTAAGCCGCCAGCCCGCCCCACCTGACCCGGCCCGCGGGCCTGCCGCCTCATACTCATACATTGTTAGTTGACACTGTGAGCGACATGACACAGACTGAGCCTGTGACTGTCTGACTGTGAGTGACAATTTAACAGTTACAGTCTCAGTCAGTCACTGTCTCTGAGTGAGTCACTCTGAGCTCCCGGCCTCAATATTTTGGCAATGATGATTCTTTAGTATGTACAGTAACACTTAAGTGAAAGACGTGTAAGATGACGAATCATCAGAAACAATAAATATAAATGACACACATTATGTCAGACAGTGGAGTGGATGGTGGTGGACTGTAAATTCATACCGGCAACCAAATCGCGCAACGCATTATAGCAGCAGCAGCGTCTGCAGCCACAGCCAGCCTGAGTAGCTGAGCTGATTACGGCCCAGCTGAGCTGCAGGCAGGCGGCCCACTGGGATTTTTCCCGGTATCCTGGCTGCCCAATCCAGCCCTGATTAGAATCAAGCTGAGACAACTGCCTGGAGAACCTTTCTACCAAAGGCTGCTTCCGAAGAAGCAAACAAATAAAAATGGTAAAATTAGTAAAAATATGCAAAGAAGACCAAGTTGCTGCTTTGCAAATTTGATCAACTGAAGCTTCATTCTTGAGAGCCTAAAAAGTGGCAACTGATCTAGTAGAATGAGGTGAAATTTTCTGAAGTGGAGACTGCCCCACCTCCAAATAAGCTTTGTGAATCAAAAGTTTCAACCAAAAAGCCAGAAAAATAACAAAGGCTTTCTGACCTTTCCTGGAACCAGAAAAAATAACAAATAGACTAGAAGTCTTTCTGAAATCTTAAGTAGCCTCAACATAATATTTCAAAGATCTTACCACATCCAAAGAATGTAAAAATCTTCCAAGAGTATTCTTAGGATTAGGACACAAGAAGGAACAACAATTTCCTTATCGATGTTATTAGAATTCACAACTTTAGACAAATTATTTAATGAAGTCCGCAAAACAGCTTTATCTTGATGAAAATCAGATAGAGAGTCAAAAGAGAGCAGACAATACAGAAACTCTTCAAGCAGAAGAGATTGCCAAAATAAATAAATTACTTTCTTAGAAAATTTTAATGTCCAGAGAATGCATAGGCTCAAAAAGTCCAACCACCAAATCAGAGAGAAAAGAGTGTTGGTATTTAAGTATATCAGTTGTGAAATCTGAAAATAGTCCCTGCACCTATGATGCAACATGCAAAGCTATAGAGGCCTCAAATGAAAACAAGCAAAGAGGATTGCATCTGATGCTGCAGTCATGAGACCTAAAACTTCCATGCACATAACCACTGAAGGAAATAGTAGAGACTATTAACTTAATATATCTCTAGTCAATCAGAGAAAGAATCATAGACACTAAATCTTACCTAGAAACCTAAAAAGGTGACCCTTGTCTAAGGAATCAATAAACTCTGATGTAAATTGATCCTCCAATCATGCCTTCAAGAAACCACACTAGTTGTTTCAAGTGAGATTCTGCTAAATGAAAAGATTAAAGCTAGTACCAAAATATCATCCAAATAAGGAAAAACCACAATACCCTGCTCTCTGATTACAGATAAAAGGGCACCAAGAATCTTTGAAAAGAATCTCTGAGCTGTCGCTAGCCCAAAAGGACGAGCGACAAATTGGTAATGCTTATCTAGAAAAGAGAATCTCATAAAACAATAGAGGACTAAATGAATTAGAATGTGAAAATAAGCATTCTGTAAGTCTATTGTGGACATGAAGTGACCTTGCTGAATAGAAAGGCAGAATAGTCCCTATAGTCACCATCTTGATGGTTGGGACTCTTACAAAACGATTTAAAAAAAATTCAGATCCAGAATTGGTCTGAACAAATTCTTTCTTTGGGACAATGAATAGTTTTGAATAGAAACCCAAACTCCGTTCCTGCAGAGGAACTGGAACCATCACCCCTGAAAACTCTAAATCTGAAACACATTTCTGAAAAACCTGAGCTTTCACAGGGTTTGTTGTAACATGGTAAATAATCTTCCCATGGGAGGTTTTTATTCTGAAACCTATTTGATACCCCTGAGAAAACAATATTCTGAATCCACTGATTTTGAACAGAAACTGTCCAAATGTGTTGAAACAAATTCAATCTGCCCCCCCCACCAGTTAAACTGGTTTAAAAGGCTGCACCTTCATGCAGTCTTAGGGGCTGAAATGAGATAATTAATAAGGCTTGGATTTATTCAAATTAAGTGTAAATCTCAAATTAGAGCCAGAGGCCTTAGGGGAATGGAAAAAACAATTGGGAGCTTAAAAATTACCCTTAGATGTCTTATTCTTGGGGCAGAAAAAAAACTCCCTTTCCCCCAGAAATAGAGGCGATAATAAAATCTAATAGAAAACCTAAAAAATACTATAGTAAAAATAATAAGATAGTAATCTAAATTTAAACACCATATCAGAGATTTAAGCCATAAAACTTTTCTAGTAAAAAACATAATTTATGTAAGAACTTACCTGATAAATTAATTTCTTTCATATTAGCAAGAGTCCATGAGCTAGTGACGTATGGGATATACATTCCTACCAGGAGGGGCAAAGTTTCCCAAACCTCAAAATGCCTATAAATACACCCCTCACCACACCCACAAATCAGTTTAACGCATAGCCAAGAAGTGGGGTGATAAGAAAAAAGTGCGAAAGCATAAAAAATAAGGAATTGGAATAATTGTGCTTTATACAAAAAAATCATAACCACCACAAAAAGGGTGGGCCTCATGGACTCTTGCTAATATGAAAGAAATGAATTTATCAGGTAAGTTCTTACATAAATTATGTTTTCTTTCATGTAATTAGCAAGAGTCCATGAGCTAGTGACGTATGGGATAATGACTACCCAAGATGTGGATCTTCCATGCAAGAGTCACTAGAGAGGGAGGGATAAAATAAAGACAGCCAATTCCGCTGAAAATAATCCACAACCAAAATAAAGTTTAAATCTTATAAGAAAAAAACTGAAATTATAAGCAGAAGAATCAAACTGAAACAGCTGCCTGAAGTACTTTTCTACCAAAAACTGCTTCAGAAGAAGAAAACACATCAAAATGGTAGAATTTAGTAAAAGTATGCAAAGAAGACCAAGTTGCTGCTTTGCAAATCTGATCAACTGAAGCTTCATTCCTAAACGCCCAGGAAGTAGAAACTAACCTAGTAGAATGAGCTGTAATCCTTTGAGGCAGAGTTTTACCCGACTCGACATAAGCATGATGAATTAAAGATTTCAACCAAGATGCCAAAGAAATGGCAGAGGCCTTCTGACCTTTCCTAGAACCAGAAAAGATAACAAATAGACTAGAAGTCTTTCGGAAATTCTTAGTAGCTTCAACATAATATTTCAAAGCTCTAACTACATCCAAAGAATGCAATGATCTCTCCTTAGAATTCTTAGGATTAGGACATAATGAAGGAACCACAATTTCTCTACTAATGTTGTTAGAATTCACAACCTTAGGTAAAAATTTAAAAGAAGTTCGCAACACCGCCTTATCCTGCTGAAAAATCAGAAAAGGAGACTCACAAGAAAGAGCAGATAATTCAGAAACTCTTCTAGCAGAAGAGATGGCCAAAAGAAACAAAACTTTCCAAGAAAGTAATTTAATGTCCAATGAATGCATAGGTTCAAACGGAGGAGCTTGAAGAGCCCCCAGAACCAAATTCATACTCCAAGGAGGAGAAATTGACTTAATGACAGGTTTTATACGAACCAAAGCTTGTACAAAACAATGAATATCAGGAAGATTAGCAATCTTTCTGTGAAAGAGAACAGAAAGGGCAGAGATTTGTCCTTTCAAGGAACTTGCAGACAAACCTTTATCCAAACCATCCTGAAGAAACTGTAAAATTCTCGGAATTCTAAAAGAATGCCAGGAAAAATGATGAGAAAGACACCAAGAAATGTAAGTCTTCCAGACTCTATAATATATCTTCCTAGATACAGATTTACGAGCCTGTAACATAGTATTAATCACAGAGTCAGAGAAACCTCTTTGACTAAGAATCAAGCGTTCAATCTCCATACCTTTAAATTTAAGGATTTGAGATCCTGATGGAAAAAAGGACCTTGCGACAGAAGGTCTGGTCTTAACGGAAGAGTCCACGGTTGGCAAGAGGCCATCCGGACAAGATCCGCATACCAAAACCTGTGAGGCCATGCTGGAGCCACCAGCAGAACAAACGAGCATTCCTTCAGAATCTTGGAGATTACTCTTGGAAGAAGAACTAGAGGCGGAAAGATATAGGCAGGATGATACTTCCAAGGAAGTGACAATGCATCCACTGCTTCCGCTTGAGGATCCCTGGATCTGGACAGTTTCTTGTTTAGATGAGAAGCCATCAGATCTATTTCTGGAAGTCCCCACATTTGAACAATCTGAAGAAATACCTCTGGGTGAAGAGACCATTCGCCCGGATGTAACGTTTGGCGACTGAGATAATCCGCTTCCCAATTGTCTATACCTGGGATATGAACCGCAGAAACTAGACAGGAGCTGGATTCCACCCATACCAGTATCCGAGATACTTCTTTCATAGCCAGAGGACTGTGAGTCCCTCCTTGATGATTGATGTATGCCACAGTTGTGACATTGTCTGTCTGAAAACAAATGAACGATTCTCTCTTTAGAAGAGGCCATGACTGAAGAGCTCTGAAAATTGCACGGAGTTCCAAAATATTGATTGGTAATCTCACCTCCTGAGATTCCCAAACCCCTTGTGCTGTCAGAGACCCCCAAACAGCTCCCCAACCTGTCAGACTTGCATCTGTTGAAATTACAGTCCAGGTCGGGAGAACAAAAGAAGCCCCCTGAACTAAACGATGGTGATCTGTCCACCACGTCAGAGAGTGTCGTACAATCGGTTTTAAAGATATTAATTGAGATATCTTTGTGTAATCCCTGCACCACTGGTTCAGCATACAGAGCTGAAGAGGTCGCATGTGAAAACGAGCAAAGGGGATCGCGTCCGATGCAGCAGTCATAAGACCTAGAATTTCCATGCATAAGGCTACCGAAGGGAATGATTGTGATTGAAGGTTTCGACAAGCTGAGATCAATTTTAGACGTCTCTTGTCTGTCAGAGACAGAGTCATGGACGCTGAATCTATCTGGAAACCTAAAAAGGTTACCCTTGTCTGAGGAATCAATGAACTTTTCGGTAAATTGATCCTCCAACCATGATCTTGAAGAAACAACATAAGTCGATTCGTATGAGATTCTGCTAAATGTGAAGACTGAGCAAGTACCAAGATATCGTCCAAATAAGGAAATACCAAAATACCCTGTTCTCTGATTACAGACAGAAGGGCACCGAGAACCTTTGTAAAAATTCTTGGAGCTGTTGCTAGGCCAAACGGCAGAGCCACAAACTGGTAATGCTTGTCTAGGAAAGAGAATCTCAGAAACTGATAGTGATCTGGATGAATCGGAATATGCAGATATGCATCCTGTAAATCTATTGTGGATATATAATGCCCTTGCTGAACAAAAGGCAGGATAGTCCTTATAGTTACCATTTTGAATGTTGGTATCCTTACATAACGATTCAATATTTTTAGATCCAGAACTGGTCTGAAGGAATTCTCCTTCTTTGGTACAATGAAGAGATTTGAATAAAACCCCAGCCCCCGTTCCAGAACTGGAACTGGCATAATTACTCCAGCCAACTCTAGATCTGAAACACATTTCAGAAATGCTTGAGCCTTCGCTGGATTTACTGGGACACGGGAAAGAAAAAATCTCTTTGCAGGAGGCCTTATCTTGAAGCCAATTCTGTACCCTTCTGAAACAATGTTTTGAATCCAAAGATTGTGAATTGAATTGATCCAAATTTCTTTGAAAAATCGTAATCTGCCCCCTACCAGCTGGGCTGGAATGAGGGCCGCACCTTCATGTGGACTTGGGAGCTAGCTTTGGTTTTCTAAAAGGCTTGGATTTATTCCAGACTGGAGATGGTTTCCAAACTGATACCGCTCCTGTGGGTGAAGGATCAGGCTTTTGTTCCTTATTGTGACGAAAGGAACGAAAACGATTATTAGACCTAAATTTACCTTTAGATTTTTTATCCTGTGGTAAAAAAGTTCCTTTCCCTCCAGTAACAGTTGAGATAATAGAATCCAACTGAGAACCAAATAATTTATTACCCTGGAAAGAAAGGGAAAGCAAAGATGACTTAGAAGACATATCAGCATTCCAAGTTTTAAGCCATAAAGCTCTTCTAGCTAAAATAGCTAGAGACATATACCTGACATCAACTTTAATGATATCAAAGATGGCATCACAAATAAAGTTATTAGCATGTTGAAGAAGATTAACAATGCTATGAGAATTATGATCTGTTACTTGTTGCGCTAAAGCTTCTAACCAAAAAGTTGAAGCTGCAGCAACATCCGCTAAAGATATAGCAGGTCTAAGAAGATTACCTGAACATAAGTAAGCTTTTCTTAGAAAGGATTCAATCTTCCTATCTAAAGGATCCTTAAAGGAAGTACTATCGGCCGTAGGAATAGTAGTACGTTTAGCAAGAGTAGAGACAGCCCCATCAACCTTAGGGATTTTGTCCCAAAATTCTAATCTGTCAGATGGCACAGGATATAATTGCTTAAAACGTTTAGAAGGAGTAAATGAATTACCCAAATTATTCCATTCCCTGGAGATTACTTCAGAAATAGCATCAGGGACAGGAAAAACTTCTGGAATAACTACAGGAGATTTAAAAACCTTATTTAAACGTTTAGATTTAGTATCAAGAGGACCAGAATCCTCTATTTCTAATGCAATTAAGACTTCTTTAAGTAAAGAACGAATAAATTCCATTTTGAATAAATATGAAGATTTATCAGCATCAACCTCTGAGACAGAATCCTCTGAACCAGAGGAACCATTATCAGAATCAGAATGATGATGTTCATTTAAAAATTCATCTGAAAAATGAGAAGTTTTAAAAGACCTTTTACGTTTACTAGAAGGAGGAATAACAGACATAGCCTTCTTAATGGATTTAGAAACAAAATCTCTTATATTAACAGGAACACTCTGAGTATTAGATGTTGACGGAACAGCAACAGGTAATGTAACATTACTAAAGGAAATATTATCTGCATTAACAAGTTTGTCATGACATTCATTACAAACAACAGCTGGAGGAACAGATACCACAAGTTTACAGCAGATACACTTAACTTTGGTAGATCCAGCACCAGGCAGCGTTTTTCCAGAAGTATCTTCTGACTCAGTGTCAATCTGGGACATCTTGCAATATGTAATAGAAAAAACAACATATAAAGCAAAATTGATCAAATTCCTTAAATGACAGTTTCAGGAATGGGAAAAAATGCCAGTGAACAAGCTTCTAGCAACCAGAAGCAATAAATAATGAGACTTAAATAATGTGGAGACAATAGTGACGCCCATATTTTTTAGCGCCAAAAAAGACGCCCACATTATTTGGCGCCTAAATGCTCTTGGCGCCAAAAATGACGCCACATCCGGAACGCAGACACTTTTTGCGCAAAAAAAAAAACGTCAAAAAATGACGCAACTTCTGGCGACACGTATGACGCCGGAAACAGAAAAAAAATTTTGCGCCAAAAAAGTCAGCGCCAAGAATGACGCAATAAAATTAAGCATTTTCAGCCCCCGCGAGCCTAACAGCCCACAGGGAAAAAAGTCAAATTTTAAGGTAAGAAAAAATTGATTTATTCATATGCATAATCCCAAATATGAAACTGACTGTCTGAAATAAGGAACGTTGAACATCCTGAGTCAAGGCAAATAAATGTTTGAATACATATATTTAGAACTTTATATAAAAGTGCCCAACCATAGCTTAGAGTGTCACAGAAAATAAGACTTACTTACCCCAGGACACTCATCTACATGTAGTAGAAAGCCAAACCAGTACTGAAACGAGAATCAGTAGAGGTAATGGTATATATAAGAGTATATTGTCGATCTGAAAAGGGAGGTAAGAGATGAATCTCTACGACCGATAACAGAGAACCTATGAAATAGACCCCGTAGAAGGAGATCATTGAATTCAAATAGGCAATACTCTCCTCACATCCCTCTGACATTCACTGCACGCTGAGAGGAAAACCGGGCTCCAACCTGCTGCAGAGCGCATATCAACGTAGAATCTAGCACAAACTTACTTCACCACCTCCATAGGAGGCAAAGTTTGTAAAACTGATTTGTGGGTGTGGTGAGGGGTGTATTTATAGGCATTTTGAGGTTTGGAAACTTTGCCCCTCCTGGTAGGAATGTATATCCCATACGTCACTAGCTCATGGACTCTTGCTAATTACATGAAAGAAATGGCTAACAACAAACAATTTAAATTAAAATGACAAACTATAGCATCACAAATTAAATGATTAGCATGTTGAAGTAAAATAACAATGCTTAGACAATTCAAGATCTGATAACTAAACTGTCCAACCAAAAAGTTGAAACAGCAGCAACATCAGTTAAAAGATATAGCAAATATGCTTCTCTAAGATAAGAAACAAACTTTCTATCTAAAGGATCCTTAAAAGAAGAAATATCTTCTATAAGATAGAAGTACGTTCGGCAAGAGAAGAAATAGCCCCACCTTAGGGACTTTTACCCAAAAACTCTAAATTAGCCATAGGTAAAGGATATAGCTTTTTAAACCTAGAAGAAAGGTGAAAAGCAATATAATCCTTTATATCTACAGTAATATATAAAAAAAAAATTACATTTAAACAAAATATCCAATTTCCTCAAAATAGCAGTTTCAGGAGTGGAAAAAAATGCATATGCTAAAATACTTAAATGAAAATAAAAGCAAAAGCAAACATCATAGCCCTCTGTAAACAAATGAGAGCAGAGAGCAAAAGAGGGAGAGACTTAATATAACAATTTTTTGCCGCCAATAATGACGCAAACAAAGATGACGCAAATGCAGAGAAAAAAACATTAAAAAGAAATTACACGACTTGCGTCATAACAAGCTTGATTTTGCGCCAAATTTTCACATCAGAAAAGGAGACTCGCAAGCGTCATAAGCGTCATAACAAGCGTCATAAGCGTCATAACAAGCTTGATTTTGCGCCAAATTTTGCGTCAACAAAGACGCAAAAAATGATGTGACTTGCGTCACAACAAACGCAACCTCCGCGCCAAAAATATTGCCGCCAAGAATGACGCAATAAATGCCATGACCAGTCTGCTTACCTCTAACTTCATTATGTTTGCTGTAGTTCTGTGTGTGTCATTACCCTGCAGACTGCTGTGATTCATATTTGCCGCTATATCTAGATGAGTCACCTTTCCTTTTTAATTTTTCTTGCACACACAGTTACGTTGCGTGTCATATACACACGCAGCCTGCTGCTGCATGCTTGATCAGAGCCACACTACTACTAGCCTTGCGGTCATGGTGGGCGGGGCTAAGGGAACCGGCGGCCAACAGCCACACATAACAGCCAGGTCAAATTCAAAAGAAATAAAGAGCCTCATTGAAGCGCTCTGTGTTAATGGTGGGAGGGGCTAAGGGAACAGACGGCCCACCGGGCATATGCCCGGTATGCCCTATGGCCAGTCCGGGCCTGATAAATAGAAACATTTTGCCCCATTGGGAGCCTAATTTGCCCGGGAAAATTTAAAAAGACAAGTCCGAAGTTACAACTAGCTGGAACCACAAGTAAGAAAGAAATGACTAAATTTCTCCCAAAAACACAATTTCCATACTGAAACTGTTAGACTGCAAAGGGAAATAAGCATAGACCTGACACATGGCAAATATATGCAATATATATTAAAACTTTAAAATATAAAGTGCCAAACATAGTAGAGAGTGTCTTAAAATATATATATACTTACCTGAAGACACCCATCCACATATAGCAGACAGCCAAACCAGTACTGAATCAAATCAGCAGAAGTAATCGTAGAGGAGTATAATGTCGAGCTGTAAAGGGAGGTGGCAGATGAATCCTCACGACCGAATTTACAGAGAGCCTTAGAATAGATTTCCCATAGGAGAAAACATGGCATCATCAGGCAATACTCCCTTCACATCCCTCAAACACTGTACTTTGAGAGGAATTGGGTTTCAAAATGCTTAGAAATGCCTTTCACAGAAGAAAATCAAGCACAACTTGCTTCACTATCCTCCAACGAAGGCAAAGTTTGTAAAACTGAGGTATGAGTGAGGTGGGAGGTATATTTATAGGCATTTTGAGGTTTAGGAAACTATGCCCTTTCCTGGTAGGAATGTATATCCCATACGTCACTAGCTCATGGACTCTTGCCACTTACATGAAAGAAATATAAGTTTCTTTTGTTGCTTATTTAAGTTCTAAAAGCAAGATTTATTAAAACACAATGAGAATTCTCCTCTCTATTCTCCTATGCGTTCACCTCAGCATGTCTTTGGAGAAGCGCAATCTGTGCGCCCAAATTTATAAAAAAAAAACCCCATAATTTATGTAACTTAGCTGATAAATTAATTTATTTCATAGTGGCAAGAGTCCATGAGCTAGTGTCGTATGGGAATATACATTCCTAACAGGAGGGGGGCAAAGTTTCTCAAACCTCAAAATGCCTATAAATACACCTCCCACCTCACTCATAACTTAGTTTAACATGTAGCCAAGAAGTGAGGTGTAAAAGAAGAAGTAAAAAGCATACAAAAAGAGGAACTTGAAAAAATCATAACCACAAAAAACATAATTTATGTAAGAACTTACCTGATAAATTAATTTCTTTCATATTGGCAAGAGTCCATGAGCTAGTAACGTATGGGATATACAATCCTACTAGGAGGGGCAAAGTTTCCCAAACCTCAAAATGCCTATAAATACACCTCCCACCATACCCACAACTCAGTTTAACGAATAGCCAAGAAGTGAGGTGATAAAAATAAGGAGTAAAAAAAGTATATAAAAAGAGGAACTGGAAATATAATTGTGCTTTTATACAAAAAATCATAACCACCATAAAAAGGGTGGGCCTCATGGACTCTTGCCAATATGAAAGAAATTAATTTATCAGGTAAGTTCTTACTTAGATTATGTTTTCTTTCATGTAATTGGCAAGAGTCCATAAGCTAGTGACGTATGGGATAGAAATACCCAAGATGTGAAAGTCCACAGAAAAGTCACTAGAGAGAGAGGGATACAATAACAGCTATTTCCGCTGAGAAAATTAAATCCAAACAAAAAAATAAGTCTTTCTTAAAAATTTCAAGCAAAAACTTATCTCATAAGCAGAAGAATCAAACTAAGACAGCTGCCTGAAGAACTTTTCTACCAAAGACTGCTTCTGAAGAAGCAAATACATCAAAATGGTAAAATTTAGTAAATGTATGCAAAGAAGACCAAGTTGCTGCTTTGCAAATCTGATCAACTGAAGCTTCATTCTTAAAAGCCCAAGAAGTGGCGACTGATCTAGTAGAATGATCTTTAATTCTCTGAGGTGGAGACTGACCACCTCCAAATAAGCCTTGTGAATCAAAAGCTTTAACCAAGATGCCAAAGAAATGGCAGAGGCTTTCTGACCTTCCCTGGAACCAGAAAAAACAACAAATAGACTAGAAGTCTTTCTGAAATCCTTAGTAGCTTTGATATAGTATTTCAAAGCTCTTACAACATGTAAAGATCTTTCAAGAGCATTCTTAAGATTAGGACACAAAGAAGGAACAACAATTTCCCTACTAATGTTTTTAGAATTCACAACCTTAGGAAGAAATTTTTAATTAATCCGCAAAACGGCTTTATCCTGATGGAAAATCAGAAAAGGAGACTCGCAAGAGAGAGCAGACAACTCTTCAGAAACTCTTCTAGCAGAAGAGATAGCCAAAAGGAACAACACTTTCCAAGAAAGTAGTTTAATTTCCAAAGAATGCATAGGCTCAAATGGAGGAGCCTGCAAAGCCTTCAAAACCAAATTAAGACTCCAAGGAGGAGAGATTAATTTAATAACAGGCTTGATACAAACCAAAGCCTGAACAAAACAGCGAATGTCAGGAAGTTTAGCAATCTTTCCATGAAATAAAACAGAAAGAGCAGAGATTTGTCCCTTCGAAGTATTTGCAGACAAACCTTTATCCAAACCATCCTGAAGAAACTGTAAAATTCTAAGAATTCTAAAAGAATGCCAAGAGATTTTATGAGAAGAACACCATGAAATATAGGCATTCCAAACCTGATAATAAATCTTCCTTGAAACAGACTTACGATTACATGCCTGTAGCATAGTATTAATCACTGAGTCAGAGAACCCTCTATGACTAAGCACTAAGGAAATGCTAACGCATACACCATCTCCGCCTGAGGATCCCTGGACCTGGAAAGGTACCTGGGAAGATTTTTGTTTAGATGGGATCTATTTCGGGAAGACCCCACATCTATACAATCTGACAAAATACATCTGGATGGAGAGACCACTCCCCTGGATATAAAGACTGATGACTGAGATAATCCGCTTCCCAATTGTCTACACCTGGGATATGTATCGCAGAAATTAGACATGAGTTGGATTCCGCCCAAGAAAGTATCCAAGATACTTCTTTCATCGCTAAAGGACTGAGAGTCCCACCCTGATGATTGACATATGCCACAGTTGTGATATTGTCGGTCTGAAAACAAATGAATGATTCTCTCTTTAATAGAGGCCAAGCCTGAAGAGCCCTGAAAATAGCACGGAGTTCTAAAATATCGATTGATAACCTCGCCTCTTGAGGATTCCAAACTCCTTGTGCTGTCAGAGACCCCCAAACAGCTCCCCAACCTGTGAGACTTGCATGTGGATGAACAAAAGAGGCCCCTTGAATAATCCGATGATGGTCTAACCACCAAGTCAGAGAGAGTTGAGTGTTGGGATTTAAGAATATCAATTGTGTTATCCGAGTACAATGCCTGCACCATTGATTCAGCATGCAAAGCTGCAGAGGTCTCATTTGAAAAAGAGCAAAGGGGATCGCGTCCGATGTTGCAGTCATGAGACCTAAAACTTCCATGCACATAGCCACTGAAGGGAATGATCAAGACTGAAGGTTTAGACAAATTAAAACCAGCTTCAAACGTCTCTTGTCTGTTAAAGACAGGCTCATGGATACTGAATCTATCTGGAAACCAAAAAAGGTGAGCCTTGTCTGAGGAATCAAGAAACTCTTTTGTAAATTGATCCTCCAACCATGTCTTTGAAGAAACACCACAAGTTTATTTATGTGAGATTCTGCTAAATGAAAAGATTGAGCCAGTACCAAGATATTGTCCAAATAAGGAAACACCGCAATACCCTCCTTTCTGATTACAGATAGAAGGGCACAGAGAACCTTCGAAAAGATCCTTGGAGCTGTCACTAGGCCAAATGGAAGAGCAACAAATTGGTAATGCTTGTCTAGAAAAAAGAATAGCAGAAACCGATAGTGGTCTGGATGAATTGAAATGTGAAGATATGAATCCTGTAAGTCTATTGAGGACATGTAATGACCTTGCTGAACAAAAGGCAGAATAGTCCTTATAGTCACCATCTTGAAAGTTGAGACCCTTACAAATTGATTAAAAAAACTTCAGATCCAGAATTGATCTGAATGAATTTTCCTTCTTCGGGACAATGAATAGATTTGAATAAAAACCCAGACCCTGTTCCAGAAGTCGAACTGGTACAATTACCCCTGAAAGCTCCAGATATGAAACACACTTCAGAAAGGCCTGAGCTTTCACAGGATTTGTTGGAACGTGAGAGAAAAAAAAATCTCACAGGTGGTCTTATTCTGAAACCTATTAAATACCCCTGAGAGACAATATTCTGAATCCAATGATTCTGAACGGAATCTGCCCAAACGTCTTTAAATAATTTCAATCTGCCCCCCAAAAGTAGAACTGGATTGAGGGCCGCACCTTCATGCAGTCTTGGGAGCTGGCTTTGGTTTCTTATAAGGCTTGGATTTACTCAAAGATGGCTTCCAATTGGAGCCAGAATCCTTAAGGGAAGGAGTGGTTTTCTGTTCTCTATTCTGAACAAAACCGATTAGAAGCTTTAGATTTACCCTTAGACTTTTTATCTTGAGGTAAAAAAAAACTGCCTTCCCCCCAGTAATAGTGGAAATAATAGAATCCAACTGGGAACCAAACAAATTATTAACCTGGAATGATAGAGATAGTAACCTAGATTTAAATACCATGTCAGTATTCCATGATTTGATCCATAAAGCTCTTCTAGTTAAAATAGCCAAAGACATAGATTTAACATCAATCTTGAAAGCAGAAAAGGGGGGTCCGATAGCACTACTTGGAAGTGGGTGAGAACTGCTGCCCTATCATAGGATACTCAGGTATTATAACCTGAACTCCAGGGTTGGTGCTGTGTACTATAGAAACTGCATTTACTAGAATTGAGGGGAGTGAAAACTCACCTCAATAAGAATACACATATAGCACTCCTGAGTTCTGTCACATGAATAATTACAAGAGATATAAGTAATCACAGTAAACTACTGTCCACTAGTGTAACTATTACTTACAAATGAGTCGAGATGGAAATGAAAAAATGCACATTAAAATATAACTTTTATTCTTACTATGTTAAAATGTACATAAACATATACATAACACACAATTTAAAACTACGGATAGGGGGGATATAGATCTGCGTGTCAGCCAGATAGTAAATAATAATAGTATAACAAGCTAAATGTCCAAATCTCATGGAAGAGATTACATGTGTATACTGCTATATTAACTGATAAGCAGCGGATACTCCTGGATAAATAACAATGTAATTCAACAGCTGAGGGTGTAACTCAGAAATTTATGAAGTTTTATTGAATAGGTATTACTGGGTTAATATGGCTTCAGAAAAAGTATACAAGTGGAATCAGTAACTCAATGAAGCAAGTCACCAGAATATGCAGGTGTTTGGTGTACATATGATTTATACATGTGAGGCAAACTTATGCAAGTGGGTCAAATTTACAAATCACTAAGTCTTTATAAAATTGAAAAAGTAAGTCTTCATCCACTAGTTATGAATTAAACTTGTTGTCACAACTTATAACAATGTTGTTTGGTCATCATGCATCTATTACCTCCTGCTTTAAATATATTTGTGTTTAGTTTGAACGCTAAATTAGCATGACTAGACAGAATACATCCATTAAAAAATTGATTAATGCGTATGCAATATAACTATGTATCTGTCGTAATGGATGAAGGAGCAGAGTTAGTGTATCAATAATGTGGGTTTTTAGAGTGCCCACATAAATTTAGCATGAAGTTCCTAAATTAGGACATATTGTTCAAATCTTGACCGTGTATGTAAAAAAGCCCCCACACACTATATCTCAATGAATTGAAATGAATTGTTGTGTTAATCACAGTTATTCTAAGAGATAGTGTGGTTGTACTTGATTGGAGGGATATGATATCTTACCGCACAAAATATCGATAGGATTGAAATAAATGCTAGCTAAGTAAGAGCGGTCTATACAAACCCTTTTATGTTTACAACTCACATGTATACACTGCAACTCAGTGTCTTTAATTTTCTATATGGCTTAAATTGTTACCACCGTTTGTAATTCATTATAAATAAACACTATGTGTGTATATTTGTTTATTAAACCCACTGGATCGATTGTAGCAACATTAGTTAAATAATAGAGGTTGATGGTTCAGATACCGGTGAAAATCACAACTTCAATTGTGTACTAAGTCTGCTCATAGTATCTGCAGTCAGCGTGCTGCATAGCATGACATAGAAGTTGATAGTCACAACTTGTAATCAGAACCGGCTCTTTATGTAGAGTCTGCAGTCGGCATGCTGCATAATATGAAAGCCTCTATCTAATTAAGATAAAGTGTGGTTGTACTTAGTAGGGGGGATATAATAGCTTACCACTCGGAATATCGATAGGATTGGTTTAAATGCTAGCTAAGTGAGAGCGGTCAATACAGACCCTTTTATGGTTACAATTGACATATGTACACTGCAACTTTGTGTCTCTAATTTGCTTTTTTGGTTAAATTGTTACCACCGTTTTTAATTGGTTATAGATAAACACTGAATATGTATTTTTATTTTATTAAACATATTAGATCGAATGTAGCACCATTACTGAGATAATACAGGTTGATGGTTCAGATACCGGTAAGAATCACAACTTCAATTGTGAACTAAGTCTGCTCACAATATCTGCAGTCAGCGTGCTGCATAGCATAACCTAGAGGTTAATAATTCAAAGAGTAGTATGAGTCATAACTTGTAATGAGAACCGGGTCTGTTTGTAGCGTCTGCAGTCAGCGTGCTGCATAATATAAAGACCTCTATATGACTCAATATGGGTAAACGTGCTGCAAGGCAAATAATGGAGTAGCAAACACACTTAAATAACTAGACTGTTGAAATTATAATAAGTAATATTCGGAGTATTAACTGCTGGGAACGAATATACTCAATCTTAAAAAGATAAGTTGATTTATCAGTGTCAATGTCTGAAGCAGGATCTTCTGAATCAGAGAGATCCTCATCAGAGGTGGATATATTAGTATGTTGTCGGTCATTACAAATTTCATCAGTATTATGAGAAGTTTTAAAAGACCTTTTATGTTTATTTGAAGGCGGAATAGCAGCCATAGCCTTCTGTATCAGCAATATCATTTTTCATATCAACAGGGATATCATGTACATTAGATGTTGAGGGAACAACAGATACTGTGCTAGCACATATAGAAACGTTTTCTGCATGCAAAAGCTTATCATGACAACTGTTACATACTACAGCTGGAAATATAATCTCCACTAGCTTACAACTGATACACTTAGCTTTGGTAGAACTGTGTTCAGGCAGCATGGTTCCTACAGCAGCTTCTGAGACAGGATCAGTTTGAGACATCTTGTAAAATGTAAAAGAATAAATACAATTTAAACCGAAATATCTTATTTCCACATATAGCAGTTTCAGGAATGGGAAAAAATGCAAATGCTAAAATTGTCAAAAAAGCAAATACCATAGCCCTCTGAACATAAAGAAGGCAAGGAGCATATAGGAAGTGGGGTAAAATAAAACTACATTTTTTGGCGCCTAGTATGATGTATGACGCACGACGCAAAAGGAAGTATAGAAAAACAACCTGGCGTCGTCAACTAAGACACAATAAATGACGAACTTGCATCATCATAGACGCACATTCGCGCCAAGAATGACGCAATAAATAACAGCATTTTGCGCCCTTGCAAGCCCAATTTGCCCGCAAGTTTTAAAAGAAAAGAAAGTCAAATTGGAATAAAGACTATACCCCAGGTAAGACAAAAACTTCCTAAAACATGATTCCCATATTGAAACTGCCAGACTGCAAAGGAAAATACACATAGACCTGACTCATGGCAAATATAAGTAAATACATATATTTAGAACTTTATATAAATACATTAAGCGCCAACCATAGCTGATAGTGTCTTAAATAATGATACACACTTAACGAAAGACACCCATCCACATATAGCAGATAGCCAAACCAGTACTGAAAGCTATCAGCAGAAGTAATGGTATAAGAGTATATCGTCGATCTGAAAAGGGAGGTAGGAGATGAATCCCTACGACCGATAACAGAGAACCCTTAAAAAGATTTTACGTGAGAAAAACCATAAAATAAAAATCAATGGGCAATACTCTCTTCACATCCCTCTGACAAACACTGTACTCTGAGAGGAATTGGGCTTCAATATGCTGAGAAGCGCTTATCATAGAAGAAATCATAAACATCAAGCACAAACTTACTTCACCACCTCCATAGGAGACACAGTTTGTAAAACTGAGTTGTGGGTGTGGTGAGAGGTGTATTTATAGGCATTTTGAGGTTTGGGAAAGTTTGCCCCTCCTGGTAGGATTGTATATCCCATACGTCATTAGATCATTAGCCAATTACATGAAAGAAAATAGGGTGGGTCTCATGGACGCTATGAAAGAAATGAATTTATCAGGTAAGTTCTTACATAAATGATGTTTTCTTTTATGTAAGTGGCAAGAGTCCATGAGCTAGTGACGTATGGGATATAATACCCAAGATGTGGAAAACCACAAGTCACTAGAGAGGGAGGGATAAAATAACAGCAGTTAATTCACTGAGAAATGAAATCCAAACAATTTTTAAAAAAAACTCAAATCAAAAGGCATTAGAATCACACAGACAACTGCCTGAAGAATTTTTCTACCAAAGGCTGCTTCCGAGGAAGCAAACGCATCTAAATGGTAAAATTTTGTAAAAGTATTCAAAGAAGACCAAGTTGCTGCTTTGCAAATTTGATCAACTGAAGCTTCATTCTTAAAAGCCCAAGAAGTGGCAACTGATCTAGTAGAATGAGCTGTAATTCTCTGAGGCGGAGACTGCTCCGCCTCCAAATAAGCTTTGTGAATCCAAAGTTTCAACCAAGATGCCAAAGAAATGACAGAGGCTTTCTGACATTTCCTGGAACCAGAAAAAATAACAAATAGACTAGAAGTCTTTCTGAAATCTTTAGTAGCCTCAACATAATATTTCAAAGCTCTTACCACATCCAAAGAATGTAAAGACCTTTCAAGAGAATTCTGAGGATTAGGACACAAGGAAGGAACAATAATTTCCCTATTGATGTTGTTAGAATTCACAACTTTAAGTCAAAATTTAAATGAAGTCCGCAAAACAGCTTTATCTTGATGGAAAATCAGATAAGGAGACTCACAAGAGAGAGCAGACAATTCGAAAACTCTTCAGAAGAGATAGCCAAAAGAAATAACACTTTCCAAGAAAGTAGTTTAATATCCAAAGAATGCATAGGCTCAAAAGGAGGAGCCTGCAAAATCTTTAAAACCAAATTGAGACCCAAAAAAGGAGGAGAAATAGATTTAACAACAGGTTTGATACAAATCAAAGCCTGAACAAAAAACAGTGAATGTCAGGAAGTTTAGCAATCTTTCTATGAAATAAGACCGAAAGAGCAGAAATTTGTCCTTTCAAAGTATTTGCAGACAAACCCTTATCCAAACCATCCTGAAGAAACTAACATCCTAGGAATTCTGAAAGAATGCCAGGAATAATTATGTGTGGAACACCATGAAATATAGGTTTTCCAAACCAGATGATACATTTTCCTTGAAACAGACTTACAAGCCTGTATCATAGTGCTAATCACTGAGTCAGAGAAACTTCTATGACTAAGCACTAAGCATTTAATTTCCATGCCTTCAAATATAGAGATTTGAGATCCTGATGGAAAAAACGGCCCTTGAGACAGAAAGTCTGGACTTAAAGGAAGTGGCTAAGGATGGCGACTGGACATCCAAATAAGATCTACATACCAAAACCTGTGAGGCCATGCATCGGAAACATATGAGATAGTTCCATTATGATATTGGAGATCACCCTTGGAAGAAGAACCAGAGGCGGAAAAATAAAAGCAGGTTTGTAAAACCAAGGAACCATCTCCGCCTGAGGATCCCTGGACCTGAAAAGGTATCTGGGAAGCTTCTTGTTTAGACGAGAGGCCATCAGATCCATTTCTGGAAGACCCCACATCTGTACAAGATGAAAAAACATATCTGGATGGAGAGACCACTCCCCCGGATGTAAAGTCTGACGGCTGAGATAATCCACTTCCCAATTGTCTACCCCTGGGATATGAATCACAGATATTTGACAAGAGTTCAATTCCGCCCAAGAAAGTATCCAAGATACTTTTTTAATTGCTGAAGGACTGAGAGTCCCTCCTTGATGATTGACATATGCCACTGTTGTCTTATTGTCTGTTTGAAAACGAATGTAAAGTTCTCTCTTCAATAGAGGCCATACCTGAAGAGCTCTGAAAATAGCATGGAGGTCTAAAATATTGAGGTTTCCAAACCCCTTGTGCTGTCAGAGACCCCTAGACAGCTCCCCAACCTGTAAGATTTGCATCTGTTGTGATCCCAGTCCAAGAAGGATGAACAAATGGGGCCCCTTGAATAATAAGTTGATGGTCCAACCACCAAGTCAGAGAGAGTTGAGTGCTGGCATTTAAGTATATCAGATGTGATATCGGAGTATGATCCTTGCACCATTGGTGCAACATGCAAAGCTGTAGAGGCCTCATATGAAAACGAACAAAGGGGATCGTGTCCGATGCTGCAGTCATGAGACCTAAAACTTCCATGCACATAACCACTGAAGGGAATGATAAAGACTGAAGGTTTAGACAAGCTAAAACTAAAGTCATTCAGCTCTTGTCTGTCAGAGAAAGAGTCATGGACACTGAATATATCTGGAAACCTAAAAAGGTGACCCTTGGCTGAGGAATCAAGAAACTCTTTTATAAATTGATCCTCCAACCATGTCTTTGAAGAAACCACACTATTCATTTCATGTGAGATTCTGCTAAATGAAAAGATTGAGCTAGTACCAAGATATCGTCCAAATAAGGAAACACTGCAATACCCTGCTCTCTGATTACAGATAGAAGGGCACCAATAACTTTTGAAAAGATTCTCAGAACTGTCGCTAGGCCAAACGGAAGAGCGACAAATTGGTAATGCTGTTCTAGAAAAGAAAATATCAGAAAACGATAGTGGTCTGGATGAATCGGAATATGAAGATAAGCATCCTGTAAGTCTATTGTGGACATGAAATAACTAACAGAAATATGCTAAGGTTTCCGACATACCTATATAACTCGGAAGCCTTTCACAGATATCTAATGCAATGCTGGAACGACTTTTAAACTGACAACCCCCAGCTATTCTGGGAAACCCCTAAAACGGTTCTTACGTGGCAAATAATCTTGTATGTTGCCAATTTGAGACATAAAACCCATCAAAAATATATGACCCTCCAAAAAAAACATAGAACAATCCTACAAAACATACGGTGACATCAATTCTAAAACAACATATGAAATATTCCTCCGGGACAAGGAGGAGATGGATGCCTTCCTAAAACAAAAAGCAGCCTCCGCTCTTCTTAAAACAGCGGGTAAATACAATAGATTTGGAAACAGATCTGGCAAGCTACTGGCCTTAAAATGTAACGGTAGGACATTCAAGTCCCCTAAGGACATAGCACAGTGCCTTGCATACTATTTTAAATGCCTATACACCAAACAACCAACAGCCTCTCCTAAAATAACTAAGTCCTTTTGGCATTCTATAGAGCTACCACAGGAATGAAAGATTACGGAACCATCACCTGTTTAGCAGATATATGATTTCTATGTTGCTAGTTTGCTGTTCAGTTTGCTGTTCAATGCTATGTTTCAATGTACCATTTACCCCTCACTGCGATTTAGGTCTCGATTTAGGGAGCTGTCATATATTCAGCTTAGATAAATGTACCATTCACAGGTGCAAGCTTAGATATATCCAAGAGGTTGGGGACGGTAACTTGGGACACCTGGCACTTTATTACTCCAATGTTTATGTTTTTGTTGTAAACAGTTTTTGTATGTGTATGGGAAATTGCGGTTTTGTAGATTTGAGGTGGTTCTTTCTCAGAATGTTTTCTAATCGCACTTGGCTTTGTTCACTCATGATAGCCAGTAATTCCATGACTGATACACCACCAGTTTCTAGAATCATTAAGACCCCACTAACTATGACTGATGACCCACCCACTCACATTGTGCCATACCGCATGCCTTGCACACACATTCCATAACCCAGATGCCAATCCATCTCACTATACTATATTGTCGGGTGTTTGTGCTTTTCTACAATTCGCTGAACCTACCTCTGCACAGGCTGCACTAGACCCCACTACCAATAGCCCACCTTCTTTATATTCACATGTAAACAACATACATGACACTTAGGTTGATCTCATGGAACATTGGGGGAATTAACTCTCCAGTAAAGCGCAAATCTGTCCTAACCCATCTAAAAAAGTTAAAGGGACAGTCTAGGCCAAAATAAACTTTCATGATTCAGATAGAGCATGTAATTTTAAACAATTTTCCATTATACTTTTATCACCAATTTTGCTTTGTTCTCTTGGTATTCTTAGTTGAAAGCTTAACCTAGGAGGTTCATATGCTAATTTCTTAGACCTTGAAGGCCGCCACTTTTCAGAATGAATTTAACAGTTTTACACCACTAGAGGGTGTTAGTTCACATATTTCATATAGATAACACTGTGCTCGTGCACGTGAAGTTATCTGGGAGTA
Source organism: Bombina bombina (assembly GCF_027579735.1). NCBI lineage: Eukaryota > Metazoa > Chordata > Amphibia > Anura > Bombinatoridae > Bombina > Bombina bombina. The sequence goes on from NC_069502.1 coordinate 262,763,146, forward strand.
GGCACTGATTGGCTAGACTGCAAGTCTGTCAAAAGAACTGAAATAAAGGGGCAGTTTGCAGAGGCTTAGATACAAGATAATCACAGAGGTTAAAAGTATATTAATATAACTGTTTTGGTTATGCAAAACTGGGGAATGGGTAATAAAGGGATTATCTATCTTTTAAAACAATAAACATTCTGGTGTAGACTGTCCCTTTAAGGTCTGACATAGCACTAATCCAAGAAACTCACCTGACAGATATGGAGCATGATAAATTGCGGAAATTTCATATATTTCTCTCATACCAGCTCCAACAGGGGATTAGCCATTTTCTGTAACAAACACCTCCAGGTAGACATTCTGCATACATACAAAGACACCAAGAGTAGGTTTCTCATATTAAAAGCAAAAATAAATGAGGTAGAATATACTGTATGCAATTTATACGCACCTAACTCCAAAACTATTTCCTTCTGGAATAGGCTGACTCAGGCACTGTCGCCTTTTTAAAATTCCCCTCTTATAATAGGGGGCGACTTAAACTTGATAGAACCTGGCTCCAACCCACTGTCAATTCCAGACTACTGGTAAATTTGAAAACAAAGTCTTTAATAAACTTCATGTTGGCGTGTGACATCTGGAGGGGATGCCCCACGGACAGGGACTATACATGCCTAACAAAGGCTGCTGGATTTATGTCCAAAATCTACATTCTTAATCTCAGAAAACATTACCTGATAAATTAAGTTCTTTCATATTGGCAAGAGTCCATGAGCTAGTGACGTATGGGATATACAATCCTACCAGGAGGGGCAAAGTTTCCCAAACCTCAAAATGCCTATAAATACACCCCTCACCACACCCACAATTCAGTTTAACGAATAGCCAAGTAGTGGGGTGATAAAGAAAGGAGTAAAAAGCATCAACAAAGAAATTTGTAAATAATTGTGCTTTATACAAAAAAAACATAACCACCATAAAAAGGGACTCTTGCCAATATGAAAGAAATGAATTTATTAGGTAAATTCTTACATAAATTATGTTTTCTTTCATGTAATTGGCAAAAGTCCATGAGCTAGTGACGTATGGGATAGCAATACCCAAGATGTGGAACTCCATGCAAGAGTCACTAGAGAGGAAGGAATAAAAATAAAAACAGCCATTTTCGGCTAAAAAATTAATCCACAACCCAAAATATAAGTTTATTCTCATAATGAAAAAAACTTAAAACATCAGCAGAAGAATCAAACTGATACAGCTGCCTGAAGAACTTTTCTACCAAAAACTGCTTCTGAAGAAGCAAATACATCAAAACGGTAGAATTTAGTAAAAGTATGCAAAGAAGACCAAGTTGCTGCTTTGCAAATCTGATCAACTGAAGCTTCTCTCACCACATCCAAAGAATGTAAGGTTTTCTCCAAAGAATTCTTAGGATTAGGACACAAGGAAGGGACAACAATTTCTCTATTAATGTTGTTAGAATTCACAACCTTAGGTAAGAATTTAAATGAAGTCCGTAAAACCGCCTTATCCTGATGAAAAATCAGAAAAGGAGACTCACAAGAAAGAGCAGATAATTCAGAAACTCTTCTAGCAAAAGAGATGGCCAAAAGGAACAAAACTTTCCAACAAAGTAGTTTAATGTCCAAAGAATGCATAGGCTTAAATGGAGGAGCCTGTAAAGCCTTCAAAACCAAACTAAGAGGAGAGACTGATTTAATGACAGGCTTGATACAAACCAAAGCCTGTACAAAACAGTGAATATCAGGAAGTTTAGCAATCTTTCTGTGAAATAAAACAGAAAGAGCAGAGATTTGTCCCTTCAAGGAACTAGCAGACAAGCCCTTATCCAAACCATCCTGAAGGAACTGTACAATGCTAGGAATTATGAAAGAATGCCAAGAGAATTTATGAGAACACCACCATGAAATATAAATTTTCCAAACTCGATAATAAATCTTTCTAGAAACAGATTTACGAGCTTGTAACATAGTATTAACCACTGAGTCAGAGAAATCTCTATGACTAAGCATTAGGCGTTCAATTTCCATACCTTCAAATTTAATGATTTGAGATCCTGATGGAAAAACGGACATTGAGACAGTAGGTCTGGCCTTAATGGAAGTGGCCAAGGTTGGCAACTGGACATCCGAACAAGATCCGCATACCAAAACCTGTGAGGCCATGCTGGAGCCACCAGCAACACAAACGATTGTTCCATGATGATTTTGGAGATCACTCTTGGAAGAAGAACTAGAGGCGGGAAAATATAAGCAGGTTGATAACACCACAGAAGTGTCAGCGCATCCACTGCTTCCGCCTGAGGATCCCGGGACCTGGACAGGTACCTGGGAAGTTTCTTGTTTAGATGAGAGACCATCAGACCCCACATCTAAACAATTTGAGAAAACACATCTGGATGGAGGGACCACTCTCCTGGATGTAAAGTCTGACGGCTGAGATAAACCGCCTCCCAATTGTCTACACCTGGGATATGAACCGCAGAAATTAGACAGGAGCTGGATTCCGCCCAAGCAAGTATCCAAGATACTTCTTTCATAGCTTGGGGACTGTGAGTCCCACCCTGATGATTGACAGACAATATCAAACTGTGGCATATGTCTAAAAACAAATAAACAGTTCTCTCTTCAACAGAGGCCAAATCTGAAGAGCTCTGAAAATTGCACGGAGTTCCAAAATATTGATTGATAATCTCGCCTCTTGAGAATTCCAAACCCCTTGTGCTGTCAGAGATCCCCAAACAGCTCCCCAACCTGAAAGACTCGCATCTGTTGTGATCACAGTCCAGGTTGGCCGAACAAAAGAAGCCCCTTGAACTAAACAATGGTGATCTAACCACCAAGTCAGAGACAGTCTAACATTGGGATTTAAGGATATTAATTGTGATATCTTTATATAATCCCTGCACCATTGGTTCAGCATACAAAGCTGGAGAGGTCTCATGTGAAAACGAGCAAAGGGGATCGCGTCCGATGCTGCAGTCATGAGGCCTAAAACTTCCATGCACATAGCTACTGAAGGGAATGATTGAGACTGAAGGTTCCGACAGGCATGCAACCAATTTTAAATGTCTCTTGTCTGTTAGAGACAGAGTCATGGACACTGAATCTATCTGGAAGCCTAAAAAGGTGACCCTTGCCTGAGGAATCAAGAAACTTTTTTGGTAAACTGATCATCCAACCATGTTTTCGAAGAAACAACACTAGTTGATTCGTGTGAGATTCTGCAGAACGTAAAGACTGAGCTAGTACCAAAATATCGTCCAAATAAGGAAACACCGCAATACCCGCTCTCTGGTTACAGAGAGTAGAGCACGAGAACCTTTGAAAAGATTCTTGGAGCTGTAGCTAGGCCAAATGGAAGAGCTACAAAATGGTAATGCTTGTCTAGAAAAGAGAATCTCAGAAACTGATAATGATCTGGATGAATCGGAATATGAAGGTATGCATCCTGCAAGTCTATTCTGGACATATAGTGTCCTTGCTGAACAAAAGGCAGAAAAGTCCTTATAGTCACCATTTTGAAAGTTGGTACTCTTACATAACGATTCAAAATTTTCAGATCCAGAACTGGTCTGAATAAATTTTCCTTCTTTGGGACAATGAATAGATTTGAATAAAACCCCAGACCCTGTTCCTGAAACGGAACTGGCATGATTACCCCTGAAAACTCCAGGTCTGAAACACACTTCAGGAAAGCCTGAGCTTTTACTGGATTTGCTGGTATGCGTGAGAGAAAAAATCTTCTCACAGGAGGTCTTACTCTAAATCCTATTCGGTACCCCTGAGAGACAATACTCTGGATAAATTCTGTCCAAAATCAATGGATTCAAACATCCTTGAAAAATCTTAATCTGCCCCCTACCAGCTGATCTGGAATGAGGGCCGCACCTTCATGCGGACTTAGGGGCTGGGTTTGGTTTCTTAAATGGCTTGGATTTATTCCAATTTGAGGTAAGTTTCCAATTGGAAACAGATTCCTTGGGGGAAGGATTATGTTTTTGTTCCTTATTTTGTCGAAAGGAACGAAAACGGTTATAAGCTTTAGATTTACCCTTAGGTCTTTCATCCTGAGGCAAGAAAACTCCCTTCCCCTCAGTGACAGTTGAAATAATCGAATCCAACTGAGAACCAAATAATTTATTACCTTGGGAAGAAAGAGATAGCAATCTGGACTTAGAAGTCATATCAGCATTCCAAGATTTAAGCCACAAAGCTCTTCTAGCTAAAATAGCTAAAGACATAGATCTAACATCAATTTTGACGATATCAAAAATGGCATCACAAATAAAAAGATTAGCATGTTGCAGTAAACGAACAATGCTAGACAAATCAGAATCCTTGTTGCGCTAAATTCTCCAACCAAAAAGTTGATGCAGTTGCAACATCAGCCAAAGAAATTGCAGGCCTGAGAAGATGACCTACATATAAATAGGCTTTCCTTAGATAAGATTCAAGTTTCCTATCTAAAGGATCTTTAAAAGAAGTACTATCTTCCATAGGAATAGTGGTACGTTTAGCAAAAATTTAAATAGCCCCAACAACTTTGGGGATCTTTTCCCAAAACTCTATTGTAACTGCTTGTAATGGATACAATTTTTTAAACCTTGAAAAAGGAATAAAAGAAGTACCAGGCCTATTCTATTCCTTAGAAATCATATCAGAAATACCATCAGGAACTGGAAAAATCTCTGGAGTAACCACAGGAGGTTTAAAAACAGAATTTAAACATTTACTAGTTTTAATATCGAGTACTAGTCTCCTCAATATCCAATGTAATCAACACTTCTTTTAACAAAGAACAAATATACTTCATTTTAAATAAATAAGTAGATTTGTCAGTGTCAATATCTGAGGAAGGATCTTATGAATCAGATAGATCCTCATCAGAGGATAATTCAGTATGTTGTCGGTCATTTGAAATTTCCTCAACCTTATGAGAAGTTTTAAAAGACCTTTTACGTTTATTAGAAGGCGGGATGGCAGACAAAGCCTTCTGAATAGAATCAGCAATAGATTCTTTTAAATTCACAGGTATATCTTGTACATTTGATGTTGAAGGAACAGCAACAGGCAATGTACTATTACTGATGGACACATTATCTGCATGTAAAAGTTTATCATGACAACTATTACGAACCACAGCCGGAGGTATAATCTCCACAAGTTTACAACAAATGCACTTAGCTTTGGTAGAACTGATATCAGGCAGCAGAGTTCCAACAGATACTTCTGAGACAGGATCAGATTGAGACATCTTGCAAAATGTAAGAGAAAAAACAACATATAAAGCAAAATTATCAATTTCCTTATATGGCAGTTTCAGGAATGGGAAAAAAATGCAAACAGCATAGCCCTCTGATATAGAAAAAAGGCAAGAGGCATATAGGAATGGTGATTTAAATAATGAAATTATTTGGTGCCAAGTATGACGCACAACGTAATTGAATTTTTTTGGCGCTAACAACATCTGGAAATGACACACTCGCGTCACTAACGACGCAACCTTGTGCAAAGAATTCAATGTCAATGACGACGCCGGAAATGAAGAAATTTCATCATCGGACTACTTTCGCGTAAAAAAAAAATTGCGAGCAAACAATGACGCAATAAACTTTGGCATTCTGTGCATCCGGGGGCCTAATTTTACCTGCAAATTTTGAAAGAAAAAAGCAGTCAATTTGAAAAAAAAGACTAAACCCCAGGTAAGAAAAATATTTCCTAAATATGTTTTTTTCCCCCAAATATCAAACGGACAGTCTGCAAAAGGAAAAACATGAACCTGACTCATGGCAAATATAAGTACAATACATATATTTAGAACTTTATATTAATACATAAAGTGCCAAAACCATAGCTAAAGTGTCTTAAGTAATAAAAACATACTTACCAAAAGACACCCATCCACATAGAGCAGATAGCCAAACCGGTACTGAAACGGTTATCAGTAGAGGTAATGGTATATGAGAGTATATTGTCGATCTGAAAAGGGAGGTAGGCGATGAATCTCTACGACCGATAAAAGAGAATCTATGAAATAGATCTCCCGTGAGGAAAACCATTGCATTCAATAGGTGATACTCCCTTCACATCCCTCTGACATTCACTGTACTCTGAGAGGAATCGGGCTTCAAAATGCTGAAAAGCGCATATCAACATAGAAATCTTAGCACAAACTTACTTAACCACCTCCATAGGAGGCAAAGTTTGTAAAACTGAATTATGGGTGTGGTGAGGGGTGAATTTATAGGCATTTTGAGGTTTGGGAAACTTTGCTCCTCCTGGTAGGATTGTATATCTCATACGTCATTAGCTCATGGACTCTTGCCAATTACATGAAAGAAACATTGATACCACAAATCAAACATGAAAAAATTAATGATATTTTACTTTCTGACCATGCCCCTATAGAACTTATTGTGCAGCATCACCAACCCATACCTAACAGAAATATGCTTAGGATTCCGACATACCTATATAACTCGGAAGCCTTTCACAGATATCTAACGCAATGCTGGAATGACTTTTACACTGACAACCAACAGCACCTCAACAACCCCCAGCTATTCTGGGAAACCGCTAAAGCGGTTCTTACGTGGCAAATAATCTCGTATGTTGCCAATTTGAGACATAAAACCCATCAAAAATATATGACCCTCCAAAAAAACATAGAACAATCCTACAAAACATACGGTGACATCAATTCTAAAACAACATATGAACACAAGGCCAAGGAGGAAATGGATGCCTTCCTAAAACAAAAAGCAGCCTCCGCTCTTCTTAAAACAGCGGGTAAATACAATAGATTTGGAAACAGATCTGGCAAGCTACTGGCCTCTTTAGTAAATAAGCGTACCACCAGAAACAAGAGATAGCAGCCTTAAAATGTAACGGTAGGACATTCAAGTCCCCTAAAGACATAGCACAGTGCTTTGCATACTATTTTAAATGCCTATACACCAAACAACCAACAGCCTCTCCTAACATAACTAAGTCCTTTTGGCATTCTATACAGCTACCACAGCTTACCGAAGAGCACTTAGAGTCACTGAATGCACCTATATCGGTGGAAGAGTTACAATACACTATAAAGTCTTTGGCGATAGGAAAGGCGGAGGTCCCAGATGGACTTCCAACTGAGTTTTATCGAGTCTTACAACTCCAGATCGCCCCTGTTCTTACTAACCTTTTTAATGGTCTTCTCCAGGAGCGGTTTTCTTCCTCTGTTGCATTCTCCGCGGCACATCTCACCTTAACCCCTAAACCTGGCAAGGATCATCTGCTCCCCAAGTTTTACCGCCCCATCTCTCTCCTGAACATAGACTATAAGATATTCACCAAAATCTTAGTCAATCGTTTAAAACTCATTTTACCTACCTTAATACACCCCGATCAAACGGGTTTTGTATTTCAACGTACCTCGGTGACCAACCTAAGATGGGTACTGCATATTATAAATCATTACTGTGAGAGAGATTGGGCGGGATCAAAGGGAATTATTCTCGGAGGAGTTTCTCCTGTCTCTCAACGTAGAGAAGGCTTTCGACCGGGCCGATTGGCCTTATCTTTTTGATGCACTTGCCTTTAAAGGGCCTTTTATCCACACATTGCGTAATATTTATGCAAATCCCCTAGACCGTATTTTGGTAAATGTCCTTTTCTCTCCAGACTTTACCTTGGGAAGGGGCACCAGGCAGGGCTGCCCCTTATCACCCTTAATCTTCGATCGGGCACTGGAACCATTGGCTATTAAGCTTAGACAGGCCATTCCTGGAGTGTCCATAGGAAGTAGTGTTAATAAACTTTCGCTGTATGCGGACAATATGCTCCTGTTTGTCGACGACCCCCAGACCCATATACCTGTGATCCTGGATATTTTAGACCAGTTTGGCAAAGTCTCAGGTTACAAAGTTAACAAAAAGTCGGAAATACTATGGCTCCACCGGTACCCCTCCAACATTGTATCCTACCCTTTGTGGAGGTGGCTGGCTCACTTTCATACCTAGAAATTTACTTACATAAAACCCTCATAAGTTATACGAACTAAACATAGCACGACAATGCAAAGCATTACAATCTCAGCTGTCCAAATGGAAAAATCTTCCCCTAACCCTTACGGGCCGCATCAACCTACTCAAAATGACTATTCTTCCAAATCTTCTTTACCTATTGCTCATGCTCCCGCTGTTGATATATGGAAAAACAAAATTTATACTTACCTGATAAATTTCTCTCTCTTGTGGTGTATCCAGTCCACGGGTTTATCCATTACTTGTGGGATATTCTCCTTCCCAACAGGAAGCTGCAAGAGGACACCCACAGCAGAGATGTCTAAATAGCTCCTCCCCTAACTGCCACCCCCAGTCATTCGACCAAAGACAAGCAAGAAAAAAGGAGAAACTATAGGGTGCAGTGGTGACTGTAGTTTAAAAATAAAATACACCTGCCTTAAAGTGACAGGGCGGGCCGTGGACTGGATACACCACAAGAGAAAGAAATTTATCAGGTAAGCATAAATTTTGTTTTCTCTTGTAAGGTGTATCCAGTCCACGGGTTCATCCATTACTTGTGAGATATCAATACCAAAGCTTTAGGACACGGATCAAGGGAGGGACAAGGCAGGAACTTAAACGGAAGGCACCACTGCCTGTAAGACCTTTCTCCCAAAAATAGCCTCTGAGGAAGCAAAAGTATCAAATTTGTAGAATTTAGAAAAAGTATGAAGCGAAGACCAAGTCGCCGCCTTACAAATCTGTTCAACAGAGGTCTCATTTTTAAAAGCCCATGTGGAAGCTATCGCTCTAGTGGAATGAGCTGTAATTCTTTCAGGAGGCTGCTGGCCAGCAGTCTCATAAGCTAAACGGATTATGCTTCTCAGCCAAAAAGAAAGAGAAGAGGCCGAAGCCTTTTGGCCTCTCCTCTGTCCAGAGTAGACAACAAACAATGCAGATGTTTGACGAAAATCCTTAGTAGCTTGTAAATAAAACTTTAAAGCATGAACCACATCAAGATTGTGTAATAGACGTTCCTTCTTTGAAGAAGGATTAGGACACAGTGACGGAACAACAATCTCTTGATTGATATTCTTATTAGATACCACCTTAGGAAGAAATCAGGTTTGGTACGCAAAACTACCTTATCTGCATGGAAGATCAGATAAGGGGAATCACACTGTAAGGCAGATAACTCTGAAACTCTTCGAGCCGAAGAGATAGCTACCAAAAACAGGACTTTCCAAGATAAAAGCTTGATATCTATGGAATGCAGAGGTTCAAACGGAACCCCTTGAAGAACTTTAAGAACTAAATTTAAACTCCATGACGGAGCAACAGGTTTAAACACAGGCTTGATTCTAACTAAAGCCTGACAAAATGCCTGAACGTCTGCCAGACGCTTGTGCAGAAGAATAGACAGAGCAGAAATCTGTCCCTTTAAGGAACTAGCTGACAATCCCTTCTCCAATCCTTCTTGGAGAAAGGATAATGTCCTAGGAATCCTGACCTTACTCCATGAGTAACCCTTGGATTCACACCAATGAAAATATTTACACCATATCTTATGATAGATTTTCCTGGTGACAGGCTTTCGAGCCTGAATCAAGGTATCAATGACCGACTCGAAGAAAACACGTTTTGATAAAATCAAGCGTTCAATCTCCAAGCAGTCAGCCGCAGAGAAATTAGATTTGGATGTTTGAATGGACCTTGGAGTAGAAGGTCCTGCCTCAGTGGCAGAGTCCATGGTGGAGAGGATGACATGTCCACCAGATCTGCATACCAAGTCCTGCGTGGCCATGCAGGTGCTATCAAAATCACTGAAGCTCTTTCCTGCTTGATCTTGGCAATCAAACAAGGGAGGAGAGGAATGGTGGGAACACATAAGCCAGGCTGAAGGACCAGGGCACTGCTAGAGCATCTATCAGCGCTGCCTGGGGATCCCTTGACCTGGACCCGTAACATGGAAGCTTGGCGTTCTGACGAGACACCATCAGATCCAGTTCTGGTTTGCCCCACAGTTGGATCAGCTGGGCAAATACCTCCGGATGGAGCTCCCACTCCCCCGGATGAAAAGTCTGCCGACTTAGAAAATCCGCCTCCCAGTTCTCTACTCCTGGGATATGGATAGCTGAGAGATGGCAAGAGTGAACCTATGCCCATAGAATTATCTTTGAAACCTCCAACATTGCCAGGGGGCTTCTTGTTCCCCCTGATGGTTGATATAGGTACAGTCGTGATATTGTCCGACTGAAATCTGATGAACCTGACCGCAGCTAGTTGAGGCCAAGCCTGAAGAGCATTGAATATCGCTCTCAGTTCCAGAATGTTTATTGGAAGGAGGGCTTCCCCCCGAGTCCACGAACCCTGAGCCTTCAGGGAGTTCCAGACTGCGCCCCAGCCCAGAAGGCTGGCATCTGTCGTCACTATAGCCCACTCTGGCCTGCGGAAACTCATTCCCCTGGACAGATGGACCCGAGATAACCACCAGAGAAGAGAATCCCTGGTCTCTTGATCCAGATTTAGCAGAGGGGACAAATCCGTGTAGTCCCTATTCCACTGATTGAGCATGCAAAGTTGCAGTGGTCTGAGATGTAGGCGGGCAAACGGAACTAGGTCCATTGCTCCTCCCATTAGGCTGATTACTTCCATACACTGAGCCACTGACGGCCGAGAAGTGGAATGAAGAGCACGGCAGGAAGTTAGAAGCTTTGATAACCTGACCTCTGTCAGAAATTTTTTAATTTCTACTGAATCTATCAGTGTTCCTAGGAAGGAAACTCTTGTGCGAGGGAGAGAGAACTCTTTTCTTCATTTACCTTCCACCCGTGAGACCTCAGAAAGGCCAGAACAATGTCCGTATGGGACTTGGCGATTTGAAAAGTCGACGCCTGTATCAGAATGTCATCTAGGTAAGGATCCACCGCTATGCCCCGTGGCCTTAGAACCGCCAGAAGGGACCCTAGAACCTTCGTAAAGATTCTTGGTGCTGTGGCTAGCCCGAAGGGAAGAGCCACAAACTGGTAATGCCTGTCTAAGAAGGCGAACCTGAGGAACTGATGATGATCTCTGTGAATTGGAATGTGGAGATAAGCATCCTTTAAGTCCACGGTAGTCATATATTGACCCTCCTGGATCATAGGGAGGATGGTTCGGATAGTCTCCATCTTGAAGGATGGGACTCTGAGAATTTTTTTAGGATCTTGAGATCCAAGATTGGTATGAAAGTTCCCTCTTTTTGGGGAACTATAAACAGATTTGAATAGAAGCCCTGCCCCTGTTCCTCCCTTGGAACTGGGTGGATCACTCCCATAACCAGTAGGTCTTGAACACAATGTAAGAATGCCTCTCTCTTTATCTGGTTTACAGATAATTGTGAGAGATGAAATCTCCCCTTTGGAGATGAAGTTTTGAAGTCCAGAAGATATCCCTGGGAAACAATCTCTAATGCCCAGGGATCCTGGACGTCTCTTGCCCAAGCCTGGGCGAAGAGAGAAAGTCTGCAACCTACTAGATCCGGTCCCGGATCAGGGGCTACTCCTTCATGCTGTCTTAGAGGCGGCAGCAGGTTTTTTGGCCTGCTTCCCCTTGTTCCAAGCTTGGCTCGGTCTCCAGACTAGTTTGGACTGGGCGAAATTTCCCTCTTGTTTTGAATTAGAGGAAACTGAAGCTGCGCCACTCTTGAAGTTTCGAAATGAACGAAAATTATTCTGTTTGGTCCTTAATTTATTGGACCTATCCTAAGGAAGGGCGTGACCTTTTCCTCCAGTAATATCAGAAATGATCTCCTTCAGGCCCGGCCCGAATAGGGTCTGTCCTTTGAAGGGGATGTTAAGAAGCTTAGACTTTGAAGTAACGTCTGCTGACCAGGGCTTAAGCCATAGCACCCTGCGCGCCAGAATGGCAAAACCTGAATTCTTAGCCGTTAGTTTGGTTAGATGAAAAACGGCGTCAGAAATAAAGGAATTAGCTAACTTCAGAGCTTTAATCCTGTAGAGCCTCCTCAAGAGACTCGAACCAAAAAGCCGCTGCAGCAGTAACTGGGGCAATGCATGCAAGAGGCTGAAGAATAAAACCTTGATGGATAAAAATTTTCTTAAGGAGACCCTCCAATTTTTTATCCATAGGATCTAAGAAAGCACAACTGTCCTCGACGGGTTGTATGCTTAGCTAGGGTAGAGACTGCTCCCTCCACCTTAGGGACTGTCTGCCACGAGTCCCGTATGGCGGCATCTATGGGAAACATCTTTTTAAAAGCAGGAGGAGGAGAGAACGGTACACCTGGTCTATCCCATTCCTTAGTAATAATTTCCAAAAACCTCTTAGGGACTGGAAAAACATCAGAGTAAACAGGCACTGCAAAGTATTTGTCCATTTTACACAATTTCTCTGGAACTACAATAGGGTCACAATCATCCAGAGTCGCTAAACCCTCCCTGAGCAATAAGCGGAGGTGTTCAAGCTTACATTTAAACGCTGTCATTTCAAAATCGGACTGAAGTAATGTCTTCCCTGAATCTGAAATCTCACCCTCAGATAGCAAATCCCTTGCCACGGCTTCGGAGCATTGTGAGGGTATATCGGACATAGCTACTAAAGCGTCAGAAAGCTCTGTATTTGTTTTAGCCCCAGAGCTGTCTCGCTTTCCTTGTAACCCTGGCAGTTTGGACAATACCTCTGTGAAAGTATGATTCATAACTGCCGCCATGTCTTGTAAGGTAAACGCATTGGACGCGCTAGATGTACTTGGCGTCACTTGAGCGGGAGTTATAGGTTCTGACACGTGGGGAGAGCTAGATGGCATAACCTCCCTCTTGTCAGTCTGAGAAACCTCTGGTGATAAATCTTTAAATGCCATAATATGGTCTTTATAAGTTATAGAAATTTCAGTACATTTGGTACACATTCTAAGAGGGGGTTCCACAATGGCTTCTAAACATATTGAACAAGGAGTTTCCTCTATGTCAGACATGTTTAACAGACTAGTAATGAGACCAGCAAGCTTGTAAAACACTTTAATAAATGTGAAACAGCAATTAAATAAAAACGGTTCTGTGCCTTTAAGAGAAAAAAACTATCACATAAACTGCAAAACAGTGTTAAAAAGTAGTAAACTTCGAAATTTTTACAGTGTGTATAAGGGACTAAAGCAGCATTGCACCCACTTGCAAATGGATGATTAACCCTTTAGGCTCCAAACCGGATTTGAAAAACGTTAATAAACAGTTAAACACCTTGCCACAGCTCTGCTGTGGCTCCTACCTGCCCTCAAATACGATTTAGGAAAGGAATAAGCCCTCTATAGTGGTCCTCAGATGGCAGATGACTCCTTTACGGAAACTGGATGTCTCAGTCTGAATAAGAACTGCGCATCTAGAGCGCGAAAATAGGCCCCTCCCACCATGCACTCGATGTCAGAGGGCCTTAAGAAAATACTCCTAGGAGTATCTGACTAGCCATGTGGAAACTAGGCCCCAAAAAACATAATTTACGTAAGAACTTACCTGATAAATTCATTTCTTTCATATTAGCAAGAGTCCATGAGCTAGTGACGTATGGGATATACATTCCTACCAGGAGGGGCAAAGTTTCCCAAACCTCAAAATGCCTATAAATACACCCCTCGCCACACCCACAATTCAGTTTAACGAATAGCCAAGAAGTGGGGTGATAAAAAAGGAGCGAAAGCATCAAAAAATAAGGAATTGGAATAATTGTGCTTTATACAAAAAAATCATAACCACCACAAAAAGGGTGGGCCTCATGGACTCTTGCTAATATGAAAGAAATTAATTTATCAGGTAAGTTCTTACATAAATTATGTTTTCTTTCATGTAATTAGCAAGAGTCCATGAGCTAGTGACATATGGGATAATAAATACCCAAGATGTGGAACTTCCACGCAAGAGTCACTAGAGAGGGAGGGATAAAATAAAGACAGCCAATTCCGCTGAAAAATAATCCACAACCCAAAACAAAAGTTTTAATCTTAATAATGAAAAAAACTGAAAATATAAGCAGAAGAATCAAACTGAAACAGCTGCCTGAAGTACTTTTCTACCAAAAACTGCTTCAGAAGAAGAAAAGACATCAAAATGGTAGAATTTAGTAAAAGTATGCAAAGAAGACCAAGTTGCTGCTTTGCAAATCTGATCAACAGAAGCTTCATTCCTAATCGCCCAGGAAGTAGAAACTGACCTAGTAGAATGAGCCGTAATCCTTTGAGGCGGGGATTTACCCTACTCCACATAAGCATGATGAATCAAAGACTTTAACCAAAACGCCAAAGAAATGGTGAAGGCCTTCTGACCTTTCCTGTAACCAGAAAAGATAACAAATAGACTAGAAGTCTTTCTAAAATCCTTAGTAGCTTCAACATAATATTTTAAAGCTCTTACTACATCCAAAGAATGTAAAGATCTCTCCAGAGAATTCTTAGGATTAGGACACAATGAAGGAACAATTTCTCTACTAATGTTGTTAGAATTCACAACCTTAGGTAAAAATTTAAATGAAGTCCGCAACACCGCCTTATCCTGATGAAAAATCAGAAAAGGAGATTCACAAGAAAGAGCAGATAACTCAGAAACTCTTCTAGCAGAAGAGATGGCAAAAAGGAACAGAACTTTCCAAGAAAGTAATTTAATATCCAGAGAATGCATAGGTTCAAACGGAGGAGCTTGTAAAGCCCTCAGAACCAAATTAAGACTCCAAGGAGGAGAGATTGACTTAATAACAGGTTTGATACGAACCAAAGCCTGTACAAAACAATGAATATCAGGAAGATTAGCAATCTTTCTGTGAAAAAGAACAGAAAGAGCAGAGATTTGTCCTTTCAAGGAACTTGCAGACAAACCTTTATCCAAACCATCCTGAAGAAACTGCAAAATTCTAGGAATTCTAAAAGAATGCCAGCAGAATTTATGAGAACACCAAGAAATGTAAGTCTTCCAGACTCGATAATAAATCTTCCTAGACACAGATTTACGAGCCTGTAACATAGTATTAATTACTGAGTCAGAGAAACCTCTATGACTAAGAATCAAGCGTTCAATTTCCATACCTTCAAATTTAATGATTTGAGATCCTTATGGAAAAATGGGCCTTGAGATAGAAGGTCTGGTCTTAACGGAAGAGACCAAGGTTGGCAACTGGCCATCCGAATGAGATCCGCATACCAAAACCTGTGAGGCCATGCTGGAGCCACCAGCAGTACAAACGAACGTTCCATTAGAATTTTGGAAATCACTCTTGGAAGAAGAACTAGAGGCGGAAAGATATAGGCAGGATGATAATTCCAAAGGAAGCGACAACGCGTCCACTGCCTCCGTCTGAGGATCCCTGGATCTGGACAGATACCTGGGAAGTTTATTGTTTAGATGACAGGCCAACAGATCTATTTCTGGAAGTCCCCAAATTTGAACAATCTGAAGAAATACCTCTGGGTGAAGAGACCATTCGCCTGGATGTAACGTCTGGCGACTGAGATAATCCACTTCCCAATTGTCTACACTTGGGATGTGAACCGCAGAGATTAGACAGGAGCTGGATTCCCCCATACAAGTATCCGAGATACTTCTTTCATAGCCTGAGGACTGTGAGTCCCACCTTGATGATAGACATATGCCACGGTTGTGACATTGTCTGTCTGAAAACAAATAAACGATTCTCTCTTCAGAAGAGGCCAGAACTGAAGAGCTCTGAAAATCGCAAGGAGTTCCAAAATGTTGATCGGTAATCTCGCCTCCTGAGATTCCCAAACCCCCTGCGCTGTCAGAGATCCCCATACAGCTCCCCAACCTGTCAGACTCGCATCTGTTGAGATCACAGTCCAGGTTGAATGAACAAAAGAATCCCCTTGAACTAAACGATGGTGATCTATCCACCACGTCAGAGAGTGTTGTACATTGGGATTTAAGGATATTAATTGTGATATCTTTGTTTAATCCCTGCACCACTGGTTCAGCATACAAAGCTGAAGAGGTCGCATGTGAAAACGAGCAAAAGGGATCGCGTCCGATGCAGCAGTCATAAGACCTAGAATTTCCATGTACAAAGCTACCGAAGGGAATGATTGAGACTGAAGGTTTCGACAGGCTGAAACCAATTTCAGACGTCTCTTTTCTGTTAGAGACAAGGTCATGGACACTGAATCTATTTGAAAACCCAAAAAGGTTACCTTTGTCTGAGGAATCAAGGAACTCTTTGATCCTCCAACCATGTCTTTGAAGAAACAACACAAGTTGATTCGTATGAGATTCTGCAAAATGTGAAGACTGAGCAAGTACCAAGATATCGTCCAAATAAGGAAATACAGCAATACACTGTTCTCTGATTACAGAGAGAAGGGTACAGAGAGAAGGGCACCGAGAACCTTTGAAAAGATCCTTGGAGCTGTTGCTAGGCCAAACGGAAGGGCCACAAACTGGTAATGCTTGTCTAGAAAAGAGAATCTCAGAAACTGATAATGAGCTGGATGAATTGGAATATGAAGGTATGCATCCTGTAAATCTATTGTGGACATATAAGAATAGTCCTTATAGTCACCATTTTGAATGTTGGTATCCTTACATAACGATTCAATATTTTTAGATCCAGAACTGGTCTGAAGGAATTCTCTTTCTTTGGTACAATGAATAGATTTGAGTAAAACCCCAGACCCCGTTCCAGAACTGGAACTGGCACAATTACCCCAGCCAACTCTAGATCTGAAACACATTTCAGAAACGCCTGAGCCTTCACTGGGTTTATTGGAATGTGAGAGAGAAAAAATCTTCTCGCAGGTGGCCTTACCTTGAAATCTATTCTGTACCCTTGTGAAACAATGTTCTGAATCCAAAGACTGTGAATCGAATTGATCCAAATATCTTTGAAAAATCGTAACTTGCCCCCTACCAGCTGTGCTGGAATGAGGGCTGCACCTTCATGTGGACTTGGGAGATGGCTTTGACTTTCTAAAAGGCTTGGATTTATTCCAGACTTTAGAAGGCTTCCAAACGGAAACCGTTCCCTTAGGGGAAGGGTCAGGCTTTTGTTCCTTATTTTGACGAAAGGAACGAAAACGATTAGCAGCCCTGTATTTACCTTTAGATTTTTGTCCTGAGGCAAAAAGGATCCTTTCCCCCCAGTAACAGTTGAAATAATAGAATCCAACTGAGAACCAAACAATTTATTACCTTGGAAAGAAAGAGAAAGCAAAGTTGACTTAGAAGTCATATCTGCATTCCAAGTTTTAAGCCATAAAGCTCTTCTAGCTAAAATAGCTAAAGACATATACCCGACATCAATTCTAATGATATCAAAGATGGCATCACAAATAAAGTTATTAGCATGTTGAAGAAGTTTAACAATGCTATGAGTATTATGGTCTGACACTTGTTGCACTAAAGCCTCCAACCAGAAAGTGGAGGCAGCAGCAACATCAGCCAAAGAAATAGCAGGTCTAAGAAGATTACCTGAACATAAATAAGCTCTCCTTAGAAAGGATTCAAGTTTCCTATCTAAAGGATCCTTAAATGAAGTACTATCTGCCGTAGGAATAGTAGTACGTTTAGCAAGAGTAGAGATAGCCCCATCAACCTTAGGAATTTTGTCCCAAAACTCTAATCTGTCAGATGGCACAGGGTACAGTTTCTTAAACCTTTGAGAAGGAGTAAATGAAGTACCCAGATTATTCCATTCCCTAGAAATTACTTCAGAAATAGCATCAGGGACAGGAAAAACTTCTGGAATAACTATATGAGGTTTGAAAACCAAATTTAAACGCTTAGTAGATTTAGTATCAAGAGGACTAGACTCCTCCATCTCTAATGCGATTAACACTTCTTTAAGTAAAGAACGAATAAAATCTATCTTAAATAAATATGAAGATTTATCAGTGTCAATATCTGAGATAGAATCTTCTGAACCAGATAGATCCTCATCAGAAACAGACAAGTCAGAATGATGACGGTCACTTAAAAATTCATCTGAAATATGAGAAGTTTTAAAAGACCTTTTACGTTTACTGGAAGGAGGAATAACAGACAGAGCCTTCCTAATAGATTTAGAAACAAATTCTTTTACATTAAGAGGAACATCCTGAGCATTAGATGTTGAAGGAACAACAACAGGTAATGGATTATTACTAATGGAAATACTCTCTGCATTAGCAAGCTTATCATGACATTTATCACAAACTACAGCCGGAGGAACAGTTACCACAAGTTTACAACAAATGCACTTAACTTTGGTAGAACCAGCATCAGGCAGCGTCTTTGCAGAAGTAGATTCTGATCCAGGGTCCAGTTGAGACATCTTGCAATATGTAATAGAAAAAAAAACATATAAAGCAAAATTATCAAATTCCTTAAATGACAGTTTCAGGAATGGAAAAAAATGCCAATGAACAAGCCTCTAGCAACCAGAAGCAATGAAAAATGAGACTGAAATAATGTGAAAAAAAGGTGGAGACAAGAATGACGCCCACATTTTTTGGCGCCAAAAATGACGCCCACATTATTGGCGCCAAGTAAGATGCCACATCCGGAGACGCCGAAAAAAAATGACGCCCACATTTTTGGCACAAAAAAACGTCTGAACACAAAAAACGTCAAAAAAATGACGCAACCACGAACAACTTCCGGCGTCAATTAGGGTGCCGGAAATGACAAAATTTTTGCGCCAAAAATGACGCAATAAATTGAAGCATTTTGAGCCCCCGCGAGCCTAACAGCCCACAGGGAAAAAAGTCAATTGAAAGAATTTTTAAGGTAAGAAAAAATAATCCTTCATATGCATTATCCCAATAATAATAATAACTGACTGTCTGAAATAAGGAATACGGATTACCCTGAATCATGGCAAATATAAGTTTAAACACATATATTTAGAACTTTAAAAATAAAGTGCCCAACCATAGCTTTAGAGTGTCAAATAAAATAAGACTTACTTACCCCAAGACACTCATTTACATATAGTAGATAGCCAAACCAGTACTGAAACGAGAATCCGTAGAGGTAATGGTATATTAGAGTATATCGTCGATCTGAAAAGGGAGGTAGGAAAAGAAATCTCTAGGACCAATAACAGAGAACCTATGAAATAGATCCCGTAGAAGGAGACCATGGTATTCAAATAGGCAATACTCTCTTCACATCCCTCTGACATTCAATGCACTCAGAGGAAAACCGGGCTCCAGCCTGCTGCGAAGCGCATATCAACGAAGAATCTAGCACAAACTTTCTTCACCACCTCCACGGGAGGCAAAGTTTGTAAAAATGAATGAATTGTGGGTGTGGTGAGGGGTGTATTTATAGGCATTTTGAGGTTTGGGAAACTTTGCCCCTCCTGGTAGGAATGTATATCCCATACGTCACTAGCTCATGGACTCTTGCTAATTACATGAAAGAAAAACGATTTATCACCCTCAGAGAAAAAAAGTTTTTTCTATATAACATGCAAATGTTTTGTCACTAAGAAATATGAGTATTAACATGAATATTACCCTTTTTTGTAAGCATCATCCCAGTCGTTAAATCACTGCATCAGGCTTACCTCAATTATACAAGGCTCTGTCAGCATTTTCTAGATCTTATCATCTCTCTAGAAATAAATATACTGAACATACCTCAAAGCAGGTAATCTGCAAACCGTTCCCCCAACTGAAGTCTTTCCCATACTCTTCAGTTATGCGTGAGAACAGCAATGGACCTTAGTTACAAACCGCTAAGATCATCAACCTCCAGGCAGATTCTTCTTCTAAATTCTGCCTGAGAGTAAAACAGTACAACGCCGGTACCGTTTAAAAATAAACTTTTGATTGAAGGTAAAACTACACTAAGTCACCACACATCTCTTGATACTTCCTATCTTGTCGAGAGCTGCAAGAGAATGACTGGGGGTGGCAGTTAGGGGAGGAGCTATATAGACAGCTCTGCTGTGCGTGTCCTCTTGCAGCTTCCTGTTGGGAAGGAGAATATCCCACAAGTAATGGATGAACCCGTGGACTGGATACACCTTACAAGAGAAACAAAATTTATGCTTACCTGATAAATTTCTTTCTTTTGCGATGTACCGAGTCCACGGATTCATCCTTACTTGTGGGATATTATCCTTCCCAACAGGAAGTGGCAAAGAGAGCACCACAGCAGAGCTGTCTATATAGCTCCCCCCTTAACTCCACCCCCCAGTCATTCGACCGAAGGCCAAGGAAGAAAAAGGAGAAACTATAAGGTGCAGAGGTGACTGAAGTTTTTAATCAAAAATACCATATGTCTTGAATAGACAGGGCAGGCCGTGGACTTGGTACATCGCAAAAGAAAGAAATTTATCGGGTAAGCATACATTTTGTTTCCTTTTGCATGATGTACCGAGTCCACAGATTCATCCTTACTTGTGGGATACCAATAACAAAGCTTTAAGACACGGATGAAGGGAGGAACAAGACAGAAACCTAAATGGAATGCACCACTGCTTGCAAATCCTTTCTCCCAAAAATAGCCTCCAAAGAAGCAAAAGTATCAAATTTGGAAAAGGTATGAAGCGAAGACCAAGTTGCAGCCTTACAAATCTGTTCAACAGAAGCATAATTTTAAAAGCCCATG